>NW_017306943.1:772731-795934 GCF_000935625.1 Nanorana parkeri | reverse complement strand
ATATATTTATACTTTGACATTGTGTATGCGGCCTAGTTATCAATGGGTGAAATAATTAAATGTGTGCTACCATGGTCACCCAAAAAAAAAAAGAACTAGAATAAAAACTCAAAATTGCATTATTAACATCAATAATGTTTAATATGTTTTGATAAAATGCAAAAATGTATTTAACTTTTGATGGAAAGTGGTTAAAAATGATGATATACGGATTCACTTAGACGGTTAAGGAAGGGAGCTGCAGGTACAGTTGTACTTGAAATATTTCACAAAGGATTAAATGGCAAAAATTTGAACATTTGAAATGGTAAACCTTCACATATAAATTACAGTGTTAGCATAAAAAAAAAAAAGAAAAATGTCTGCGCAATATTGTTACATACCAATTTCATGTTTACCACAATCCTTTTAATTAATGGAAAATGTCTTAAGCTTAAATGGATGAACAGCTGCAACTAGATCATTTTGCATAAGAAGCATCCTCATCCACCATAATCCATCTATTATGCTAAGCAAGGGCCACGTTTAAGTGCAAAGTCTGTTTGACAACAAAAACCTGGCACATAAGCAGCTGTATGACATCAGTAAAATCTGAGAGAGCTGCACTATTCACTTGCAAATGGATTAAGACTGAATTTAAAGTCTATCTGTTTTGTAACCAAAAACATCAAATTGCCAGTAGCGTGATACAGGGTGGAGGGATATCTGAGCATTATTTATGATGTCTGCTGACAGCATAAGCAGTAAGTGATTCAAGTAAAATTACACCTTTTTATCAATAATGAATCCAGATCAGAAAAATATACATTATCCAGCAAAGTATTTCTTTGCTGGATAATGTATATCAAAGTCAATCTCCTTTATTGACCATCATGATCTCTCATTTAACAAAAAAGCAACGTTTCAGAACCAAGCGGTACCATCTTCAGGCAAACAATGGTCAATAAAGGAGGCTTACTTTGATTTGCATTGGAGTGCAAGTGACTTTTGGTCTATTATGTTTGGTATGAGGGAGCATTCGCGGTTACTTCCAGCACCACCCAGTCTTTCTATGTGGGCTTGATCCATTCACGAGTGCAATGGGATCTACTATACACAGCTTATTAGCACACAGCTTACCAGCACACACAAGGGTGGCTCCATAGGACCCTGCAGAGGAAAGAAGCCACACTAAAACATGATATCAGGGCCAGTGCTCGGGGAGCAGCTGATACTGCAGGAAGCTAAAACTTTTAAACATCAAGAAGCAGCTTCCATTGTAAGTGATTTCATCAGCACTTGAAATAGCTTAAAATCCTTTTGACTTTAATATCACTTTAACTATGCCAATCCCTGAAGTGATTATACAGTATATTACCTTTCAACCAATGAGTGACACTTTGATATACACTAAATGGATTTATTTAAATTGAAGTTTTCAATTCAATATCACCTAGAAATAATAAGAAAAAGCTTTAAATGAATGATGAAAAAAACGTTAAAGTGACATTAACCACTTGCTGACCGGGGTGTTTATACCCCCTTCCTGGCCAGGCCATTTTTCAGTATTCAGCACTGCGGTACTTTGACATTTATTCCGTCATGCAACGCTGTACTGAAATGAATTTGATACAATTTTTGGGGACAGATAGAGCTTTCTTTTGGTGGTATTTAATCACCACTACGGGTTGTTTTTTTTACTGTATAATAAAAAAAGTACTGACAATTTTGAAAAAAAAACCTGTTATCCCTACTTTATGTTATAAAACATTTAATATTACCCAATTTTTTGGTAAAATATAAAAGACGGGGTAACGCCGGGTAAATAGACACCAAACATGTCAAGCTTTAAAATTGTGCACACCCGTTAAATCGCAAAAAACTACCATACTCAAAATTGACCATAGCCGACGCTTTAAAAGCTTTTACCGCTCATCAGTTTAGTGTTATCAGTGATTGATGACCTTAGAACTATTGTTCTCATTCCGACGTTCGCGGCGATATGTGATAGCCAATTTGCAGTGACAGGTCCTCTTTATGGACTTTAAGACCCCTTATGTCACCTAGGGACCCCCAGAGAAGCTGATGAAGCAGAGACCTGCTTCACCAGCTTCTCTCCGGTTTCTGTACCAGAGAGTGACACTGAATGCAGGCAGTGATGTAATACACATCACTGCCTGCATTCAGAAGAGGAGCTCAAATGGAGCTCGTGTACTGAGCTCCGTTTGATCTCCGGCCACAGAGCTGCTGTGCTGGTCCTGGCCTCACACCGGGAACATCGGAGCCCGGGATTGCCAGCAGCGACGGCGACAGAGGGGGTGGGGCCGCACACCCGACCCCATATTACAAGCGATCAGGCGTCTCTACAGATGCCCGAACGCTTGTATGTAAACAGCCATCGCTGGCTGTTTACATTCAAAGCCTGTTTCCTGCTCGTGCCCGCCGCCTAGCGTCGGGCACGAGCGGGACGGGATAGGACGTCTAAAGACGCCCACCCGCCCTCAAGCAGCCGCTGTCCAACCGCCCTCAAGAAGCCACACTTACCTTAAATGATGTCTCTTAATCCGATCTTCTTCTTTCCTGATGTTTTCATCTGTCCATCCAGCGGTGCGGCGGTTCTCCGATCCAGCGCTGACTTCTCTCTGCCTGTAGGCACTTCCATGCGGGTGCACGCATCCATAGACTTACCTTGCGTCTCTGCTCGTCTCCCGGCCGAGAATCCGAACTGTGCATGTGCCCGCCCCAAGATACTTTGCGGCCACCCGAACAGTTTCGGATTCTCGCAGGTAAGTTTAAACCGCTGTTAAAGCGGGGGGTTTTTGTGCCGCAAGAGGTCCTTATTTTGATGGCCAGTATCATTCAGTTCACATCCAATGAGTCCAGGTAATCCTGGACAGTTAAAGGAGAAGCAGCATAGTGATGAGCTCGCCTCTCTGTCACTCTCTCCTTCTATCAGCACACGTTTTGTCAGCACATGAACTGATTGGCTTCTTGTGCTTTTTCTTCCTCTCACACTACAGCCCTGCTGTACAGGGTCATTTTCAAAAATACATTTAATGGTGATTTAACCACTTAAAGACCGGGGTGTTAAACCTTCTTCCTGGCTAGGCCATTTTTCAGTATTCAGCATTGCAGTACTTTGACATATATTCCGTCATGCAACGCTGTACTGAAATGATTTTTATACAATTTTTTGGGGACAGATAGAGCTTTCTTCTGGTGGTATTTAATCACCACTGGGGTTTTATTTTTTACTATATATCAAAAAAGTAGCCTAAATTTTGGGGGAAAAAAGCGGTTTCCCTATGAAATGTTATGAAACCTATATTATCACCCCATCGGGTAAATAGACATCAAACATGCCAAGCTTTAAAAATGCGCGCGCACGCAAAATCGCAGAAAATGACCACACCCAAAATTGGCCATAGGGGACACTTTAAACGCTTTTACCGCTCATCAGTTTAGTGTTATCAGTAATTAAAGGAGAACTATGGGGTTAAGTCTTTTCGCCATAGTTCTCTTTAGGGTAATGGGAGGACACAAACTAGCGTTCTCCCGTCACCCTAGGCTCAATATACCGCGAGCTGTAGCTCGCGGTATACTGAGACACTGCAGTATACAGCGAGCTGCTGCTTGATGGACTACAATCTCATGTTTAGTTTACTATTGTGAATCAAGATTGTAGTCCATCGCAGGAGTGAGATTGGAGCAGTGGCTACTTTACAAAATACACAGGGACCAAAGTAGAAACCTTTCAGAAGGACAATGTCAGCAGGAATTAAGAGATGATTTGAGGATCTACAGTTGAGTGATACACAAATAAAATACAGTTTTGTTAATAGTTAGGGTACTTGAATGCATTTTTAAGATTTAACTCCTGAGTTTAGTGTTACTTTAACTAAATAGATAATTCAACATGTTTTTACCAGATGTGTCTATGCCTGGATCAAAGTTACATGGTAATACAAAAATGAGCTCCAGGCATGGTCTTACTGAATAAGAATTGCCAGAGTCCATATGCGCAGCTTTCTACTCTGTGAAGCTGCATGTAACAACAAATTTTATTAATGGCACCAAACCACACATTTTTATTCACCCATTATTTTGTAACAGTAAAACAACAAAAAAATAATTACTTGACTATCTGATCTTATATGTTCATATCGTTCATTGCATTCTTGGTTTCTCTATTACATCCCCTTTATAAATAAAATTTTTCTCAAAGTTGACAAAGTGGACATACTCCCTGTTACAATACTCAGGTCCTGTATTGCATGTAATGGGGGAAATGAATGATTTAAAAGGAAATGACTAGCACTGTAGGCTGAAATAAAAGGTATAATCTCACAGGATATGCTGCTTGCTCTCTATTACAGTTTTACTCCCCATGCTTCCCTTAATCTGCAATAGTCTTCAAGGATTAATCCTGTTTCTATGTCTGCAACCTGAGATTGTTTGCATTATAAGGAGGTGTAATCCTCCATGGAGAACCACGTTAAGCAAGGCTGCATTTGAAATGAAAGATCTGTCAACTGCAATTCAAGATGATGTTAATGATAATTTCATAAAATTGCAAAGCATGTTAGAAGATGAAATGAGATCTTGGTGGGATATACCGGTCTGCAAAAGTATACGGCCTATCAAATGATGCCAAGAGGGCTATGTTTTAAAAAGTACCCACAACAGTCTATTCTACAGAATTTGTTACCTAGTAAAATGGCATCCTCTCTGCATGTTTGTTTGAGTATTATGGAACTATTTGACTCTCAGGAGCATTCCAAACTGAAGGACTTATGGACTAAAATCAAACAAGTAAATGCAGATCTTGAGAAATATAAAACATCTAGTCAGTTTGAATCTCTTAAACACAAAATAGAGAAGCATATTATGAAGATCAAAAGGATACATTTGTAAAGAATGTGTGTGATTGTGAAAGGAGGAATACATCCAAAATGTTTACAAAAAAACCTATCTTCAAAACATCAAAAAGGAAAGTTACCTTTAGCACTTCTGATCAACGTAAAGCCACATTGTAATCTACAGATATGGAGGAAAAGAAAACAACTAATGAGACTACTACCATGTCTAAAACAAAGAACTGACAATACAAGTACAGAAATGTAATGCACATAAGAAAACAAGGCCCCCAAACATATGACATTTATAAAACACAGACAGTGTCAAATATTATTAATTAAACTGCAGAGAGATAACAAATAATAATATAGAGACTTATTTGGCTGTTTATTATATTTTGCCTAAACTTTAAATGTGCATGGCACAACTGTAAATGGACCTTAGAATGATTCTTTGGATAACATCAAAATACTAGTAAAAGAATTCCCTATAAAAAATATAGTAAATACTTACCTCTCCTGCTGTAATGCCATTCTATTAGAGAGAAATTGTTATCTGAAGTTTTTACAGAAACTGCCCCTCGTGTTGGATCCCTGATCATCATAATAGCTGTGTACAAAATGAGTAATCTAATGTACACTTTAGGCAGCATACACTCTAGAAGTCTTGCAGGCATACCTAAAAAAATATATCTACAAGTTCCAACATGTGAACATGAAAGCAATCCTGGCCTTTCAAAGGACCTGAGTTAACACAAGTGCACAGGCACCATCACTCATATCAACAAATCTAAGTTTTCTTTTCATTTGATTGATATAAAGCACTAAAAAAGTGAATTTCACCGGCGCCAGCACCCATGACAATTTAACAAACACACACAGGGACCATGGGAAACAAAAGTAGCCACCCTCCAGAAGGAAGGACAGTGTCAACACAAATTCAGAGATGATTTAAGGGTCTACACCTCAGTGACACACAAAAAAGGTACATTTTTGTTGTTGGTTAAGGTACTTGAAACTATTTTTAAGGTCTAACTCCTGAGTTTAGTATCACTTGGTCATTGCTTTCAATTCACTATGACTAAACTCCCCAGTGGAAACTAAGTAAGTGAATTTTAATCAATTTTTTATAAACTTTTGGAAATTGTTTTTCTAGGCTCAAGCAGTCATTGAAACAGGGATTAGGGAAAGTGGCATTAAAGCCAAAAAAAATGTCCCCTCCCCCCATGTAAATGTTAGCACTTACCTCAAATTATGTCTCTTATTCTGATCTTCCTCTTCTTTCCCCATGTTTTCATGTGTCCCTCCAGTGGTGCGGCGGCTCTCCGGTCCAGCGCTGACTGCTCTGTCTCTCCGATCCAGCGGTGTCTGCAGGCGGGTGCACGCGTCCATAGACTTACCTTGCGTCTCTGCTTGTCTCCCGGCCGAGAATCGGAACTGCGCATGCGCCCGCCCCAAGATCCTTTGTGGCCGTACGATCACTTCCTGATTCTCGGCGCGGGAGCGAGCAGCGATAACGAGGTAAGTTTAAAACTAGTTCAAGCGGTTGCTTGCTAGCAGTAGATATAGGCAAAAAAAAACGGAGGGTTTAGAACCCCTTTAAATGACAATACCATGGTTTACTAAGGTCAACTCGTTCTTTTGTTAACATCCTTCATGTATGGCAACCTTCATTTTCACACTGCAACCATATGTTATTTAAATACAAATCTATTCCAAATGTATTATATTCTTTCCTTTCTGTTATTATGATGAGGTCATTATATTCTGTAAAATAAATGCATGAATTTCAACACAGACTAGTACAAGTAAAAACTGGAAGGTTTACTGCAATAATATGAAACCCAAAACAACATGAACTTTATAAACTAACACTAAAGGAAAAAGGCGGCTTCAGTATTGATTTTTCATCTGTCCCTCCAGCGGTGTGACGTCTCTCCGGTCCAGCGCTGCCTGCTCTGTCTCTCCGATCCAGCGGTGTCTGCAGGCGGGTGCACGCGTCCATAGACTTACCTTGCGTCTCTGCTTGTCTCCCGGCCGAGAATCGGAACTGCGCATGCGCCCGCCCCAAGATCCTTTGTGGCCGTACGATCACTTCCTGATTCTCGGCGCGGGAGCGAGCAGCGATAACGAGGTAAGTTTAAAACTAGTTCAAGCGGTTGCTTGCTAGCAGTAGATATAGGCAAAAAAAAACGGAGGGTTTAGAACCCCTTTAAATGACAATACCATGGTTTACTAAGGTCAACTCGTTCTTTTGTTAACATCCTTCATGTATGGCAACCTTCATTTTCACACTGCAACCATATGTTATTTAAATACAAATCTATTCCAAATGTATTATATTCTTTCCTTTCTGTTATTATGATGAGGTCATTATATTCTGTAAAATAAATGCATGAATTTCAACACAGACTAGTACAAGTAAAAACTGGAAGGTTTACTGCAATAATATGAAACCCAAAACAACATGAACTTTATAAACTAACACTAAAGGAAAAAGGCGGCTTCAGTATTGATCTTGCTGAGCTGCCAAAATCCATACCAAGCTAAAAAGATGCAGTTGGCAAATAACAAGATCCACAGATACTAGGAGTCTGGTGATTAAAGCAGAACTACAGTCAAAATCACTAGAAAACATACATAATGTTAAAGCTAAACTCCAGGGAAATAAATAACCACAATTTAATGCAGTTGTGTATTCCTTAAAAAAATAGACATTAAAGTAATTTTTATATGTGGCTTGTGTAAGTATTTGATTGTGTCTAAAAAATAAATAGGACCTTGCACTAAAAGACAAGGTACGCCTCTAAAATTCAGGACATCCCCCTATACCCAATTGCCACAGTAAAGTGGTTAAAATCTGGTGGGAAAAGAGTTGCTACATATACTTACCTTTCCCAGGCACTGAACAAGGTGACATCACGATCTTTCGGTCAAGATCCTGTGATCAGTGAGTATCCCATATCTCATGAAAAGTCTCTCACTAATTGGGTATGGAAGGAGGGGGTGCATGAATTACACCAACCTAGCAAGGCTTGCTTTAACCCTCAGTAATACTGCAGTAAGAATGTGAAAGGAAGGGCCAGCACACTTTAAGCCAATCAGTTTCTGCTACATATATATAAAGTTGTATAAAAAAGAAAGTGCAACCTCTGTGAGTATCAGGACATTATAAAAATCATCTTGTCCTTAGCAGGTCTTACAATTAGGTAAATTCAACCTCAGATAAATAACAAAACACATGACGTATTACACTGTGTCATTATTTATTTTACAAACATAAAGCCAAAATGGAGAAGCCATGTGTAAAGTACACTCTTACTGTTTCCATTGAAATTGGGAGGCTAAGTAACAGTGAGGTACTGCTAAGCAAATGCCCTTGATTAATTGATCATTAGCAAGTGTGACAATGGGGGGGGGGGGGGGAAGTTAACACAATGCCAAGGAGGCAAGACATTAATGATATTAGAGAAGCAATTGTTGATGCCCATTATAAGTTAATTTCCAAACAATTTAAAGTACATAATTCTACAGTGAGGAAGATTACTCACAAGTAAAATAATTCTTTCCAGGAGTGGATGTCCCAGAAAATTCACCCCAAAGTCAGACTGTGGGGTGCTCAGAGTAGTTGCAAAAAACCTAAGAGTTACATCTCAGACACTACAGCCCTCAATTAGCATGTTAAATGTTATTGTTCATGACAATACAATTAGAAAAAGTCTGAAGAAATATGGTTTGTTTGGAAGGGTTGCCAGGAGAAAACATCTTCTCTCTAAAAAGAACATAGCAGCATGCCTTAGGTTTGCAAAGTTGCATGTGAAAAAAACACAAGATTTCTGGAACAATGCCCTTTGGACAGATGAGACCAAAGTGGATATGTTTGGCCACAATGCACTGTGCAAGGTTTGATGAAAACACAAACGCAGCATATTAGCACAAACACCTCAAACCAACTGTTTAGCACAATGGTGGAGGGGTGATGCTTTGGGCTTGTTTTGCAGCCACAGGACCTGGGCACCTTGCAGTCATTGAGCTGACCTGTAACTCCTCTTTATACCAAAGTATTCTAGAGTCAAATTTGGGGCCATCTGTTTGACAGCTAAAGCTTGGCCAAAATTGGGTCATGTAACAGGACAATGATCCAAAGCACACAAGCAAATCTACAACAGAATGACTGAAAAAGAAAAAAAATCAAGATGTTGCAATGAAACAGTCAAAGTCCAGACCTAAACACAACTAAAATGCTGTGGTAGGACTTTAAGAGAGCAGTGTATAAACAAATTCCCGCAGCAGTCCCTTGAAGGCCATATAATGGTATTGCCTAAGCCTGGGATGTGAAGGTTTATGCTAAAATATTGTCGACAAGGTTGACCTCGTTTATCTCCACTCTGATTTATAAGGAGCAGGTGTGTTTTGTGCCCCAACGAAGTGCCAAAGATAATACTAAAATAAACCCATCACTTTGATTCATTATGCCCGGACTGCTTTGTCTCTTCTTGGTTGATGCTGAGAAGGCATTTGATAGGGTGAGTAGGGTCTTTCTCAGAAGCTTGTTGTTGCACGCGGGGTTCACCCAGGAGCTTGTAGACAGGGTTATGGCACTATATGAGGGTCCTTATGCCAGGTCGTGGGTGAATGAATTGTTATCCTTCCCTTTACGGATTCATAATGGGACCCTGCAAGCATGCTTCTTACCCCCGCTGTTGTATATACTGTTATCGGAACGTCTGGCCAATGTGATTCAGGTGAATTATTCTATTCAGAGGCTTTGCATTGGCTCCCAGGTCCACAAGATGGGACTGTATGCCGATGACTTGCTGCTCTACCTGTCCAATCCGGTGGTGGGTATTCCTTTTTTTTTGCTGGAGTTTAAACACTTTGGGGATTTATCCAATTATCAGGAAAGCCTTCAAAAGAGCGGACTCCTTGATATCTCTTTACTTTGCTCTGATAAAGACTTTTTGCGTAGGGCTTTCCCTTTTACCTGGCAATCGGACCACATTAAATATTTAAGGGTGTGTATTCCCTCTAATTTATCGAATCTCTATTCACCTAATGTTCCCTTATTGAAAAGCTTGGATGAATCTTCATCATACCCGGTTCGGGAGGATTGCTTTATTCAAGATGAATCTGCTTCTACATTGCCTCTACTTATTCCAAAGATACCATTGGTTCTGCCATCTAGCTTTTTTGGCGATTGAAAATGGCCATTTTGCGTGATATTTGGAGGGGAGGAAACCCAGGCTTCGTTGCAATATCCTGATAAGGAAAAAGGAGAGTGGTGAACGTGCCCTTCGAGATGTCGAGACGTACTATAAAGCTACTTGTCTCTCACATATCATGGACTGGTTTAATGTGCAGGATCCCAGCCTTTGGTCTTTGCTCAAGCAGGACCTTTCCCTGATTCCCTTAATGAATCTTCCTCAGCTCTCATTTACTCTTCTCCTGAATTCTTCTGTGTTGCCTTTTTTTCCTCCCATTGATGTTGAAAGTCTGGAAACTGCTTAGGTCAGCTTACGGGTTATTTAATCCCTATGGCCCTTTGACGATCGTGCTAGGCAACCCTTCCTTCCCTCCAGGATGTGGTGTTCCTACTTTTCTGTGCTGGCGCTTATTGGAAACCTCATACGTCTTCCAATGCCTCAGGAACGGGATGATAAAGTCCCTTTCTTAAATTTTACATCCTACAACTCCTTCACATGGCTCTTGGTTTTCGTACCTACAATTGAGACATTTTGTGCGATTCCTGTGATCCCTTTGACAAGTCTCGAGTTGGGAGGATGGCAAGAGCTATTTTTGAACTTGTCATAGTGCTTTACAATAATTATGGTGACCTCTCTTGGGGGGCGGACGGATCACTTGCACTGAGTTTTTTCTTAGGGCGAGTAAGCCTAGCGGGGTAGATCACAGAATTGTTGGATTGATGTCTTGTATATTCCTCCATTTGTGTTTTGTTAACCTTTTCTGTCTATATACCTTCATATTGAATAAAATTTGCATATGTAAAAAAAAAAAATTCCTACAAACCTAAAGAGTGGGCCAAAATTCCTCCACAATGATGTGAAAGACTGATTGAGTCATACAGCAAACAATTACTTCAAGTTATATTCAGCTAAAGGTGGCTCTGCAAGCTATTGACTCATAAGGTGTACTTAGTACTTCACACATGACTTTTGGCTTTATGTTTGTAAAATAAATATGACACGGTGTAACATGTCATGTGTTGTTGTTCATCTGAGGTTGTATTTACCTAATTTTAAGACCTTTTAAGGACTAAAGTATTTTTATTATGTCCTGATATTTAAAACCATAGATCATGTACTTTCTTTTTCACACAACTGTATATCTATAAATCAATATATATAGAGAGATATATATATCTCTCTCTCTATATATCTATACATAGATATATAGAGAGAGAGATTTAGAATACCTCCAACCTCCCTGAGGAAGCACATACAGCTGCGAAACGCGTCGGAGATTGGGCCCACAGTGGATCATACAACTATTACAGAAATCAGGACTCAAGGAGTCCATGTTATACTAATGAATTATATATATATATATAGATATATATATATATCTATATATATATCTATATATATATATATAAAGCAAATGCTAAGAGGTGCTACATGTTTTCTTAGAAACACTGTAAGCACAGCAATATCACCCATCCTTCCTATAATGTCACTGAGGGAGTCTGGCCACCCCTGCTTGATAACATAGTACATATCAACAGAGTCAAATCTGTTAGAGGAGAGAAGTTTGTCTTAATATAAATCTAGGTTGACAGCAAAGCACAGAAAAGGAGATGTGCGCGTGTGGTGTTTGTCAGAAAGAAAAGATCAGGTTCATTAATATAATCCACTTCTGTTGGAAATTAGTCATAGACAAAGCCACAGTTCCATTAAGTGTGTCACAATGATCTGTGTATAGCCATTCTAGCCTGTGAGCTAATACAGAGAGTGAACACTAAGGACAGGATGTACAGTATATGCTCTACATTCAGTATATCTCTATCTGCTATATCTGATTGGAGAAGAAACTGATGGACGATAATATCAAAAAGGTTTAATTGGTTTTTAGCTTTAAGTCAGCAATCTCATATTGTAGTGTTATCATAGATCCCCAGTGACAGATTTATCAGTAAAGTTATAAAAGGTCTCTTTACAGAAACATGCAGTTCTTGGCAAGGCACTAAAATAATTTTCCTATTATTGTAGTCTACAGCAGAAGTTCGTCCAGATTGTACAAATTGACCTCTTCTAAAGACTATTGATGTGCCCTTTGTTAATAAAAATATGTCTGTCTATCGTGAAATATATCATTTAGTGAAGAAATGGTATCGCAGAAATAAAGACAATGTTAAAGGCATAACTTGCCCTTCCTCAGGACCGCAATGTAACGATAACCCAACATCTCAGAAAAAAAGGAAACTGCGCCCCCAAGAGTGGCCACACAACTTATTTCTAATTGGTAGATAAAAATACTGGGAGAATAGCATACAACAATGAAAATCAGACAATCAATCTAGAAAAACATTCACAAGGAAACATTTAAGGTATTTTCACACCTCTGGAGGTATTTCAAGTGGAACATAACTTCTCTAGGGAACAAATGTTAAATGCACCTAAAGTGTATTATCACACTACAACTACACCACATGAAAAATGCAGAGGTGTCAATGAAGAGTGTATTTCCATTTCCATTGTATTTCAATGTTTGCAGCCAAATTGGGATAACACCTACTTTACATCTGTTATAGCTTGCCAGTACAATAGCATAGCTTAATAAAAAAATATTTAAAATTGCAACCTACCTTTTTTCGATGATGTTTCTTATTTTGGTCTAGGAGTGAAAATAAAGAAAATACACTTAGCTGATCCTTGGTCCCACCTGGCTGCTAGATAAGTCCCTGCAGACTTTTTCCCAGGCTCCAGCAGTCTAAGGACCCGTGATGTCTTCACGTCTTATACAGGTCCATTAGATGCGAGGATACAGAGGAACATACTACAGCCCGAAGGTCCCAGGCTCCAGCAGTCTAAGGACCCGTGATGTCTTCACGTCTTATACAGGTCCATTAGATGCGAGGATACAGAGGAACATACTACAGCCCGAAGGGGGTGGATCGAGGATCAGATGAGTATATCTTTTATGAGTATATTTTTCCCCCTAGGCCACAAGGAACAGGTGAACCATTGCAGTGCAGGGGTTGCCTCACTGCACATGTTAAGTTGAAAAAAAAAAATGAGTTCTTCTGTAAAGCTTACCACATACATTACAATCTGACTGTACAATGTCCTTCAGTGCCCATTAACACTATCCAAGTGCATTCAAGGCATGGTTCCATGCCAATAATGCACTGGATCGCATGCACAAACCCTTCCCACGTGGTGGTGCCATTCATTCCAATGGCACCGCAGACAAGCCTCCCGCCCATAGTGCGATCGCCAGCATAGGAATGCGTGGTATCACTATGCCCTGCGTTCCAGTGCGGTGTGATATCAGAAAATCGTGCACACACTATTTTTTGTGATCGCACTGCACTGGAACGCAGGGCATCGCAGTACCACGCGTTCCAGTGCAGGCGATTGCACTGCGGAAGAGAGGCGTGTCTGCGGTGCCATTGGAATGAATGGCACCACCACGCCATTAAGAACAAGTTATAGTAGAAGGGCCTGATGATTGGATACAAATTGATTTGGTAGTGTAGGTAGGTCCTTATATTACATTATTACACTTATATTACAGTTTTGGTAAATCTTACGGAAAATGTACAGTCTGATTACAGTCTGACCACGGATTCATCTGTGGTGAGTTTAAAGGAGTTCTAAATTCACAACATATCATATACTATCCATTTATAACATCAGTATTGTAATAGGAATATATAATATAGTTCCTTTTTGATAATACAATCAAAGCTTACTTGAAAAAAAAATCTATTTTGTGCAGTTTCAACAACTTCCTGGTTTCTCAGTGTGCTTTGTGTCTCTTTCCCCGCTGCTTAATGTGATGCAATTTCTCAATACTACATATCCCATCATGCATTGGTGATGTTACATTGTGGGCATTTCCTGTGTTTACTGTGAGAGAGGGCTAAGAAAGAGTGGAGTTGTAGTTCAGAAGGAAGCAATGAAATTGTGTCAGTGTAGTGATGTACATCCTACGAGTATCTTCAATTATAAATACATATTTACAAATTTCTAGATCAATATGGTTGTTGGGAATGGGACAGAACTTATGGAAATTCAATATAGAAATGCAAATTTTTTTTTTTTGACTATAGATACCCTTTAAGAATGCAGTAACTGATCATTGACAGAAGTCATTCAGTAGCAATATTTAGTATCCTGATATATAGGTAGGAGGGCTAAATTGTGTAAATTATATATCACAGATATAACCCAACACATAATTGTGAAAATGGTAAATTAACAACAAATAATTAAAAAATGATGGCATTAGAGGTTTGGTGTGTTATTTACTCAGCTGCCGAAGGCAGCCGAGTAGATAACTGAGCCGAAGTGAAATGACCTGAACGGGGTTCGGCTATTCACTTCGGCTCAGTACGGCGCCTTAGGTCAGCCGAACATGCTCTGCATGTTTGGCAGAGCCGAAATGCAGAAGATTCGACTCAGCCGATCGAACATCTGGAGCGGCTGAGCCGAAACTTCGGCAGTTCACTCGCTGCCATTTGCCCCTATTCTCATAGGCGGCCGAACAGCAGGGAGTGATTAGCCGAATGTCGCTCCGAGGTAGCGAGCAGAATAGAAAAAGTATAAACAAATGAAAAACATTTTTAAAAATCATTTAAATAAACGTTAAAAAAAGAAAAAAGTTAAGAAAATATATATATTTTTTTAAAGAAAATTTTAAAAAAACAGCATGGGGTACCCCACTCAAACAATACCAGACCTTTTAGGTCTGGTAGGAATGTTAGGAGGAACTCCTATTTTTTTTAAAAAAAGCAAAAAAATGTGTGGGGTTCCCCCAAAGTCATACCAAAAATGGGGGGAAAACATGGGGTCCCCCCTAAAATTCCCAACCAGACCCTTGATCTGAGCACAAGCCGGGTAGGACAGGAAAAGGGGAAGACAAGCGAGCGGCCCCCTCCTCCCTGCCATACCAGGCCACATGCCCTTGGCACTGGGAGGGTGCTTTTCCAGGTTCCCCTGGAAAAGCACCTTGACCACGTGCCGAAGGGGACAAGGGTGCCTTCCCAAAAAAGGCCTTGGGCGTTGGTTGTGGGGGTGCAGGCAGGGGGGCTTACTCACATCAGAGTACCCCTTTAATAAAGGGGCAACCAGATGCGCCCCTCCCTTGGGAATGAGCAACGGGTACTTGTACCCCTACCCATTCACTAAAGAGTTAAATTAAGAGGCCAGACTTTTGAAAAATCCTTTAATTAAAAAAAAAAACAACAAATGATTTTTGACAAGTCCCTTCATTTAAAAAAAAATCCCCAAAATGGATCCACCAACGTAATCCAGAGTAAATCACAACGTTCAGCTCTGTCCATGATGACTCAGCGAAATAAAAAATATATATAAAAAATAATTTTAAAAAATCCTGACTGCTCGCCCACCCGTCCACATGTGACAAACTCCCGCCACAGAGTGACATTCTGACAGATGCCGGCAAAATATAAACAATTGGGCAGAGCAAGCGATGACATCACCGCTAGCTCCGTCCCAACTGTTTACATTTGTCCGGCACCTAACAGTCTGCCCGCAGGTCCCGGACAAATGAAAACACATGGGCGGAGTCAGCCGTGACGAATTTGGCCGACCTTTCTACCCGCTACGGGTATCACTATGGCTCAACCGGCAGGTAAGTGAATAACCCTCTCAGCGATCCAAGTCTCACCCAGGAGTCACACAACTTTCACATAAAATGTCATTAGAAATATGGGTGAATCTTGGGTGGAAACATTGATAAATAGACCCCTTAGCACATGCTTTTGTTTTTCAAACAAACGTTTGCCACATCCATCTTGGGAATCTTTTTTATATGATACAGAATCCTTTTATGCTACCGTATTTATCTAACAAGAAGTGGCCAGCATTTTTGAAAGAAGAACCTTGAGGTTTGCGAGGACAATTTTGTCATATACGCTATGACAGCAATGCACATGAATAATTTAGATGTGGAAAATTCCGTCTGGAGCAGTAAACTGTGTAATGACCCCAGCTGTATTTCAAGCATTTCATTGCAGAACCATGAATCATATATTTTACAATCCTAGTTATCACTGTTTCATATCTGTAATTTGAACAGATCGCATTTCATGGCTCAGTAGGACATTCATGGATGACATTGTTTTTTACATACAGAGCTATTTCTAAAAATACACAAAATTTCAGCTCTGATTATTTTTTCTTCTGTTTGACATTTTTCATTCTTTCAAATATTATTATGGAGCTTATGTATGAAAAATGTGCTAACAAGAAAATGGCTTACCTGTAGCAACCAAACAGCTTCCTACTGTCATTTCTGCATTTAGGAATTAAAAATGAAATAAGGATTGCAATTGGTTGTTATTGGTACATTAGGATTTAAAGGAAAACTCCACTTTAAAAAAATAAAAATGGAAACAAATTTAAACACTGAATATAGCATATATAATTCTTGCACAAGCCATTTTTTTATTTACTCAGCAAAAATGTCAAAAATGTGTCAGTCATTTATGAACAGAACCTGAAAACTAGCTCAGTCATGAAGGGGTTAAAATTAAATTTCTATTTAAAACTGTAGTTTGTTCTGGCCCACAGACTAAGATTTATTGACTTAAAGTGACATTAAAGTCAAAAATGTTTTTTCCTCCCCCCAATGTTAATGTCAGCACTTACCTTAAATGATGTTTCTTAATCCGATCTTCTTCTTGCTTGTCCTTTTCTTCTGTCCCTCCAGCTCTGCGGCGGGTCTCTGATCCAGCGCTGACTCCTCTGAGCTTGCTGGCACTTCCTGTCCCACGGTGTCTGCATGCGGGTGCACGCATCCATAGACTTACCTTGTGTCTCTTCTCACGTCCCGGCCGAAAATGTGATCTGCGCATGCTCCCGCCCAAAGATGCTTTGCGGCTGCCCGAGATTTTTCACATTTTCAGACAGGAGTGCGGGAGGAAGACACAGGTAAGTTTTAACCCCTTTTTTTAACACTTTTTGCATATATCTACTGCTTGCTAGCAGTAGATATATGCAAAAACACCAGAGGCTTTAATTATCCTTTAACTACCCGCCAGTTCAAATTCAGCCACAAGATGGTGCTGTAGAGCATATATCTCTATTTACTATAGAGCAAACTGTTTTTCTATGGTAAGCTCTCAGCCCAAGAAGGGAACCAGTGCATTCTGGGAGCCTCCATTTTGGAACAGAGGAGAAGAGAATCTGACGCCATCCTGAGCACATGGAGTAAATGCACTGGAGTAAATGCCCAAATTCCTCATACAGCACCATCGCTGGTAGAGACAATCTTTTCATATCTTTATAATTGTGAGCTATCACTTCATTTACATGTTCATATATTGATTATATGTTTTCATGTTCTTTTTTACCAGTTTCACCCACCGTGTTTTGTTAATAACTGACTCAGTCAGGGTCAGGAATTACTCCTGGGATGGAGAGCCAAGAAGGAACTTCATCTGCTGAAGGTACTAGAAGATTCAGGATGGACTGGGACCTCAGAGAGAAGACTGATGTCTCACTCAGGAGAGATCTCAAAATGTCTGCCAGCTATGGTACTCTATCACAGTGTCACCACATTTTGATCGCTTCTGTTGTAAAGCCGACAGTCGGCTCTACAAGTTTAAACAGAGTCCCGGCGGCAAAAGTCGCCGGGAGTCTGTTTAAACAGCCCCGATGCTGGCGACGTACACTGTACGTCGTCAGTCACGAAGGGGTTAAAGTCCCCCTGCACTGGGAAGCTGGAAAGCTTTTGGTGAGTCTGGAGTTCTGGGTTCCTCAGATGTCTGCAGCCCTAAACGCTCTCTCCCTGTTTGTTGTTTGTTCTAATACAGCATCATAAAATTCCTAAAAGTGACTGGTAATCAATTTTACTTCATATATCCCACATTTCTGCTAACAACCCATCCCTGAGGTGAAATGTCAGCCCCTCCTGCCCCTAGAATCCAGGGGGGCACTACATATAAAATAATCTGGCATTTAAAATATCCTTTCAATTACAAGTAATATGGAAGCTCTATAGTTGGTTTGTGCCTGGGGTAAACCAGGGTCTCAGCTCCCATCTAATACAATCTGACATAAATAAATAAGAATATACAAGAACTAAAGCTAGCTAAATAGATAACTGAAAAAAACATGCCCGTTAATCTTGGAAATCAAATTGTATTTTACTATGTAAATCAGTCCCATCTAAAATACATTAGTCACTTTCCCTACAGAATTTTCCCTTTAGGCACTCAGTGGGCCTAATTTAATAGCGTTGGGCTTTCCCTGCCATTTACTTTCTGGCAAAGTGATGAACGCTGGCTTGTGTATGCCTGCATATGAATGTCCGCATGGGTAAGCGCAGCCGAGCTTAGTGAAAGATCCTTGGAATGAAATGAAGATTTTTTTTGGTGTTTATTTCGAGTGCAATGAACTATAAATGGCTCCTGGGGGTTACAGAGGCTCCATTTAACCATCCAGGACCTGCTTTTGTGCCAAAAATATTAGCAAAAATTAGCCTTATGATCTAACTGAAAGGAGAAAAAGACAGACAGTAGAAAAAAATTTAAAATAATATTAGTAACAAGTAACAGCATACAAATAACAATCATAAAAAACAACAACTGAATCCTAAGCACCTTAATGAGCACTTCTACTTCAGTGAAATATCAAAACAAAATCAACTGTACCAAAATCGCACTGTTCAACCCTAGTTATGATTTGAGAACACTTTAAAGTAGCTGGCTTTGTGCTTCTTCTGAAGTATATTCACACTGAGGCATGCGGAGTGTGACATTATGAATATTAATGATGCTTTTATGTGCTTGCACTGTAATTGAAGGGTAACTCCAGACTGAACAGAAAAATAAATAGAGACACAGACCACCCCCACATATATATATATATATATTAATTTATGAAAGGGGCCCGTGTCCTCATCAACATGGGGACAAGGTGCTTTGCCAGGGCATGTGGCCTGGTATGGTGCAGGAGGAGGGGAGTGCATTCTTGCACCCCCCTTTTCTGCTCTGCCAGGCTCGATCAAGGGTCTGGTAAGGGATTTTAGGGGGCCCCATGCTTTTCTTTTGAAATTCGGAAAAAATGCCGAATGCATGCAAATTTTACGTTATCCAAAATTCGTATATGCTCACATTCATTTTTTTTTTTTCATTTGGAAATTCGGATGCATCTGAATGTCCGAATTTGCTGAAATTCATCTGAATTTCAATTCGGAATGAAACGAATCACACATATCTAATGGGCATATCAGCTCCAGTCTGCCACAGCACTTGTGTTTTGATTGGACATATACAGTGCCAGTACTCCAGTGTAATTTATAGTGATGATTTGACTTCTCTTAGCGCATAATGCAACATTCTCACCAGACACATCTGAAACTATTACACTTTTCTCCAAGTTTATGCCCTTTAGGTTTGGAAGCAGAGAGTCTTACATACATCCATGTTGGCTAGCAACACGGTAGCCAGCGTTAATTCTCTGCAGGATCATCCTATGTGAATACAATAAGAATACTCCAGCTTGGCTGTGCATTGGGGACTTCATGTTTTTTGACTGGTATTTACTCACAATTTTGCTCTTTTGTTACATCCATTCAATAAGTGGTACAGTGTATAATGTCATCATCAATTTGTGTGCATCATTAACTTGTTTTGTTATGACTGGATTCTGTTACAATTGGGATAAATACTTATATATCATCAGTCAATTTATAGACTGATAGAGATTGTAGATCTCTATCTGTAATTTCTAAAAGCAGATGCATCTTGCGCAATATGATCTTGATAGTACTGTATCCCTGTTTGAGTTTACTGTTGTATAAATTGGATTTTCTAGTTACAGTCGCTATGATCTTTTATTGGTAGAAAAGATGTACATCACTTCCAGCATTTACATATATATGGACCACTACTCCATGGCTCAGGAAAGGAATGAGATGGGTGCTTGGTGCTTGACGCTCCAATATGAGCCCATACAAACAGAAGAAAAGCTGGCCGCATGCCGGGTTCCGCTGGGATAGTTTATTGAAGCTTGTACCACATCACTGGTGTCCTGCCAAAAGGTCCAACCCCGCTGACAAATTTCACCCAATCACAGGCTTAACCATAGAGATGTGGTACAAGCTTCAATAGACTATCCTGGCGGAATCCGGTGTGCAGCCAGCTTTTCTTCTGTTTGTATCTTCAGGTAACAGATACATTGGTCCACTGGTAATTAAAAGTTACATTTAAAAAATCTTTTATGTCTATACTAGTGCAAGGAGCAGACACATACACATACTCACTTTCAAATGGAAGAATTTTGCACACAATACAGAGTAATGGATTTGCAGGGTTATTATTGGAGACAATAAATTACTAGATTTTTTTACCAGGAAATAAATACTCTAGAGGAAATTAGAGCAACCACAGCACTACTATTAGCAGTGCAAAGACATTAGCAGCTGGCAATGAACTTAAAGGAGAACTATGAGGGGAGTGATTTACACTCATCCTCATAGTTAGAGCTGACTTGTGGCATTGAAACTGTCACACGTAGGCTCTATTGATCGGTAAGTGAACGAATACATACCGTCGCTCGCTCACTTCCTGATCATCTCCCTGCAGAGAGCGGTGACTGCCAGTCACCGTTCCCCACAGGGATTCCCCCCTCCTCGCTCCAATCCTCCAGCGCTGACTGAAGGAATGGATGGGGGAGGGCACAGTTGGCTCTGCCTCTAGATAAGCAGAGCCCATTGTCAATCAGCCAGTTGGGTGGATCTTAACAGTATTGTCAGGATCCGTCCCGGCTGCGCCGCTCTCAGTATATAGCTCACTATATACTGAGCTTTGAGTCATGGGAGGAGGTTAGTATATATCCCCCCATGACGGTAAAGAGAACTATGGGTTACCCCATAGTTATCTTTTAACTACAAAGAGGCATTTGCTGGATAAAATCAAACAAATTCTATGTTCATAAGCTATTGCACATTGCACCTCATGTGGCCAGACTATTTCTAATATTTGTAAAAATACCCATTACATACAGTACTTAACCTCCCGACCAAACATATACATAAAAGTGCAGGACCTATAGAATTAAAAGATGGTTCCGTCCACTCAGTACATCCTATCCTTCTTGTTCAAATGTTTATCAAAGTGATATTTTTGATAACTGTACCCTAAAATCATCATTGGCACATACCAGTATTAAATAGGACAATAAATCCCTACTGAATATAAAAGATAAAACTGCATTAACTTAATGCAGTTGGCACTGACACCAACAATGTGACTTATTTTAACTATCACTGACACCAATGATAAGGCTTTTTTATTCCCACTGGCAGCAACAATGGTACTGATTCACAGTACTCACAGTCAGGGCCAGATTTTGCACAAGGCCAACCAAGGCCCAGCTTCAGAGCAGCAGGGAGTAGAGGGTCAGCGGGAGTGTGGAATTCCTATCTCCCGATGCCCGGGACATGCAGTTCTGGGCACCGAGCGGGTAGTTGTTTTCTACATTTAGCCCTGCTTTGGGCCGTGGCTTGTTTTGTACAAATGATCTTGGCTATGCCACCGAGATCACTTGTATGCAGCCTGCAGGTCTGCCATTCTCCATGGGACTGGGGGGTTGGTGGGTAGGGGGGCGCATTGAGGAACACGGCCTTGGGGCAGCAGAGAGAGTAAATCTGGCCCTGCTCACAATGACACTACGATGAGTCTTATTTTACTCTCATTGACAAATCTGGGACTTATTTTACTTCCACTAACACCAATTATGTGACTTCTTTTACTCTCATTTTCTCTTCAGTGTACCACTGGTCCTAGTAAAAAAAATAGCAAAGCCACAACAGGAAGTGAGAGGAAATCCCTCCAAATTGAAGGAAATCCCTGGTGGCCAGCAGGGTCACCAGAACTGGGGTTTCCATTGCAGGTTTTCCCATCTATTTTTGTTCTGATGACAACCCAAAATTTGGGTTTTTGTTTTTCATTTTCAGTAGCAACAGTCACCAGGACAAATAGAGGGGTTAAATCCACCAATCAGGGACACAGACAGCAATAACAATCTGACCAGTGTGCTAATACCTCTTGATCCTATCCAAATAAAAAAAATGAGGTTGAAGTTGAGCTTAAAGCCCAACTTCAGTCAAAAAAATATTTTTCCCAGCCACCTTTAACCCACCCTAATATGCTTTTGTTTCTCCTTACACTGTGAAGTTAGATATACTTACCTAAGTTACCCCTCTAAGTTACCCCTCTAGGTCCCTCACTGCTGCTGTTTCCGGGTGGAGGGACCACACATCCAACAGTGTGATGGCTCCTGAGACCACCGATCTATTTCACTCCCCTCCATTGACGTCGGCCCTCTTCTGGATCCTGAGAGGATCCTGGCCAAAGAAATGTCAACGTCATGCAGGCACTCATGTGGACACTCAAAGAGGGACCCCATCAGGAAGTAACTGGACGAGAAGACTCAGGGCTGCAGTGTCACATGACCATGGTTAAAGGTAAGTAAAAAAGGGCTTTCAGATGGGGACTTTTTCCTATCCAGCGATCAGATAGCGAAGCATGGGGAGGTAAAATGTATCCTGGAGTTGAGCTTTTAGTCCTCATTCACATGGGCGTGTTGCCCTGTACAGCGTGATGTGCCCGAAGCGGCGGGAAGAGGAAGCGTGCGGGCAGCTCATGTGACTATGGAAGAGCAGGAGCTGTGCGACCTCATGCGCTGCTTCCCATAGCTCCGCGGTTTGACAGCCACACACAGACGGCGCATGGCCTCAGACGCAGACATGATGAATCCAAGTCCTGTCATTATCTGTGTGGGACTGTCAAAAGTCCCCTCTTTCACGTTAGGAGCCCCCCTTTTATATCGATTACCCCTTCACATCAGGAGCCTCCTCCTTTTACATTTGAGTCCCAGTCTAACAATCACAATCCCACTTTTCATCAAGAGTCCTCTTCACATCAGGAGCTTCTCTTTTACATCAGAGCCCCTTTTTACATAAGATTACCCCTTCACATCAGGAGCCCCTTCCTTTTACATAAGAGTCCCCCCTCTTAAACTGAGAATTCACCTTTACATCAAGAGTCCCCTTCACATCAGGAGCCCCTCTTTCACATCAGAAGCCCCCTTTTTACATCAGAGTTCCCCTTCACATCAGGAGCCTTTTCCTTTTACATGAGAGGCCGCCGCCCC
>NW_017306943.1:755509-772685 GCF_000935625.1 Nanorana parkeri | reverse complement strand
TCTCACACTGAGAACCCCTTTACATCAAAAGTCCCCTTCACATCAGGATCCTCTCTTTCATATCAAAGCCCCCCTTTTACATTAGAGTTCTCCCTTCATGTCAGGTGCCGGCCTTCTCCATGTTAAGGGATGATGCAGTGTGAAAATGTTGAGGCACCCCTGAGGAAGGCAGAAGGCACCTCAGGGTGCCACAGTAGCCTGGTTGAGAAAGGATGGAATAGAGTAATCACATATGCAGTAAATAGAATTGCTGTATTTTACAGATGCATAGGATCAAATCGGTCTCTGGTCTAAAGATCTAAATCATATACATAGATACAGTTCATCCAGATTCTCATGACATATAAATCCTCCCACGGGAGGACATTTCCCAGCACCTCCAAAGAGGCAAGTCCTCAAAATGTGTGATTGTGCTTGGTAATTAGGGATAGTTAGCAACTCTGGTCAGCAGTTACAAAAATGTGTTTATATCTATAAAAAAGCAAAAGTATGTGTGCTATGTAGTAGAATGGTCCATACATGCTTTAGCACAGAGTGCTGTAACAGAACGAGCATCAAAGGATGAAGATGAAAACACGTGATTGGACTTGAAGCGAGGCTTGGAGCGCAGTGTGCTGGTCATGTGCCTAATGACGGTGATTAGAAGGCATCTCCAGCATCCCTTTAGAAGTGCATGCTTCGTTACGACTTCATGATCGCCAATGGATAGTGTAGATCAGCCTTTCCCAACCAGGGTGCAGTGGTACCCTGGGGTGCCTTCTGGCTTCTTCAGGGGTGCCTCGAAATTTTCACATCGCCAAGCCTACAATAAGAAGAATGCATCTGATGTGAAGGTAGAGAGGGCTTCTGGTGTGAAAAAGGGGTCATCTAAAGAAAACGGGCTCCTAGTGTGAGAGGGGTTCCTAAAAAGAAGGTGGGCTATTGATTTAAAGGGGAACTCTGATGTGAAAGGGGGGATTCTGATGTGAAAGGCGTAAAGCAGAACATGAACCCCCCATTTATTTTTGCATTTTGTGCTTGGGTTTCCCCCTTAAAAACCATACCTGGCCCCTTATCTTGGATAAGGGTCTGGTATAAATTTTGGAGGGACCACATGTCATTTACATTACATTTTTTTATAACAATTCAGACTGGGGACTTTTTTAAAAACATTTTAGACTGGGGTGCCTCAGGGTTTGGCATACTTTTAAAGGGTGCCATGACTGAAAAAAGGTTGAGAAACGCTGGTGTAGACTACGAGTATCAACCTCAGCACTCCAGCAACAAATCCTATCATACTTCTGGAAGTCATGCCTGTGGCTGTTAGATTCTTGCAATGCCTCGTGGGACATGTAGTTTTACAACAACTGGAGTGCCAAAATTGCCCACCCATTTGTAGACCTCACTAAGTTCCTTGTTTGTTCAGTTAGCCCTCATTCACACTTGAGTGCAAATGTCTGCAGGTGATTTTAAAGCCTTTTTTGCGTGCATTTTTTAGGCTTTTTTAGGTTAGAGCAATTTTGTTTTAGCCAATAGAAACCTAGTTACCAGGAGGAAGAGACGGTTGTTAGGCGCTCTGTCATGATACACATGCATTGGAATAAATATGCCTTTAAGATAATTTGTGTTTCACCTGTCTCTGGTATTGTATCTACCCCTCTCCATAGTTCAAGATTTTCTCTGTGTAAATAGTTCCACCGTTCTTCATTATGTTCCAGTCCGCATCTCAACCACGTGTCCTTTGCTGAATGGATCATATTACTGACTTTTGACCTAACCTATGTTCGCTGTTGTAAAGATCTGTACAGTATAGATTAAACTTCTTAACAATCTTCAAGGTATCATATGAATTGAGTCAATTGTCTGCCAACTCACTGAGATTGGAGTTATTGCTATCTCATCACAACTATAAATTACAGAGATTACACTTTCAATGTGAACATTCTCCAATTCAGCTCACATCCCAGTTCAGCTATGTTGTCCTAGATCAGGTGTAGCAATCCTCCAGCCATCCAGCTGTGGTGGAACTACAAATCGCATGAGGCATTGCAAGATTCTCACAGCCACAGACATGACTCCCGAAGAGAGATGCATCATGGGATTCATAGTTTCACCACAGCTGGAGGGCCAGAGGTTTGCTACCCCTGCCCTAGATTTTTCACTTCTCCTGCCTTCTTCAAACTCTTCACCCTTGGGGAGGCCGAACATACTCCAATTGAAGACTTTGGGTCCACAGATGTGCAATTCTGCCCCAAAAAAGCTCATCTACTGTTTTCAAGTTGCAATCAACACGCTGCTCTGTTGTTAATGGGCACCTTAAAAAATAATGGGATTCTTTATGTTGATCGTTGTTGCACTTCAGGAAACGTGCAACAAAACACTTATTTTGCATGTCTTTTCCCCGGTGACATTAAATGAGAACTATGGGGTTAAGGCTTTTCTCCATAGTTCTCCTTAGGGTAACGGGAGGACACAAACTAGCGTCCTCCCGTCACCCTAAGCTCAGTATACCGCGAGCTACTGCTCGCGGTATACTGAGACGCCGCAGCTGAAGCGGATCCCGACAATTATGTCTGGGTCTGCCCAGCTGCATGAGTGACAGCTGGCTCTGCTTATATAGAGGCAGTGCCAGCTGAACCCGCCCCCTCCCCCGTCCGATCCACCAGTCAGCGCTGGCGGATCGGAGCGGGGGGAACCCAGCCCCTCCCCTGTCACGGCATAGAGCCGTGACAGGATCGAGAGGTGAGCGAACGCCGGTATGTGTTCGCTCACTTCTCGATCTACTGAGCCGACCTGTGAATCTACTGAGCCGACCTGTGACAGTCTCATTGTCACAGGTTGGCTAGAACTATGAGGTGAGTGAAAAGCACTCACCTCATAGTTCTCCTTTAAAAATAAATACAAAGCATGGACACATCTTTCAGGGCCCATTCACACTACAATGCTGTGTGCTGCTGCTCATGTGTTGAAGCACATTGCATTGAAAAGCCCATCTAAATTGAATGGGTTGAAATACACGGCAACACTTGTGAAAATGGGGCAGGCCGCGTGTTATTGCTGTACAACACAAAGGCCACCATGAGTTGTGTCGCACCATGGTGCAATGCACGTTTTGGAGTTGCAATAGGGGGCAATTCACAATGAAGGGCAAAACATGTAATACTGTATATGCTACCACAGCACAGTGGTGTTTATGCAGCCTGACTGCATTGCAGTAATTCATATTAAAGTGGACCTTTCAGCTAAAACAACATTGCGCCCCAATCAAATTATTCCCCCTTCACAATGATAAAAAGCCTTTTTTTATTTTTTTCCTCCGTTTGATTACATCCGCTTTCTATCTTGAATCCCACCTCAGTGAGGGTGACGTTTCAACCTCCTCCTGCAGCCTTATGTGATACCCGTGTCACATTTCCAGGAGGCAGCAGCTTCCATACAGGATGGAGGAGGTGACGCGCAATATCTCAGTCTTCCATAACAACATGTAAACCAGACGTCCTGACGCCAGATCTGGCAATAGAACTGTCCCCTGCATACCATACAGCAACCAGGACCTTGAAAACAGCAGTGATGTCCACGGATGGCGCTGTGCAAATACAGACATGATAGCAATGAAGATCACCAGCACTTGAAAAATGGAATAAATCCTCAGGTTCTTTTTATTATAGAACAGCGTCGCATGTATCCTATAGCCAAAGTTTCGGAACCGCGCAGGGTCCCTTCATCAGGGCAAACATAGGTCACTCCTTAACTCCTGAAAAATCAACAGAACACTGTAAGTTTGGATTTACACCCCTGGGCGCAGACAGTTTGCCTCCAGAGACATACATATAGCTGTGTAGCAGGCGGGTTGTACACAACACCCGTGGCTCCCAGACACAGAGACCTGACCGTATTTAGTTGGCTGACCCTCTGCATCTGTGAGCCCAGTCCCTGTTCATACATAGGCGACACGCAACAAGCACGTGCAAAAGTGCATGCTTTGACGTGCATTCACGAAATGTACACCAAATGTGCAATGCACTTGTGCCAATACCATTTTATGGCACCCCAAACATGGCTAAGCAACAGCTTTCCCAAGCGTTAAAACACGCACAAATGCACAGGAAAAATGCAGAACACGTTGCAGAATTTCCTGCGTTTGGTGTGCGTTCAGCACCCATTGAAATCAATGGCGTTTCTGCTATGCTTATGTGTGAATGGGGCCTAAATGTGCAGAGTAAGGCCCCATTCACACTGAGCGGATTACCGCGCGATAACGCGCATTTTTGCCGCGCGATATCGCGAGAAGTCAATAGCCAATGAATTTCAATGGAGCTGTCTTCATGTACAGCTCCGTGTCGCCCGTCGCGGTCGCAAGTCGCTTCTACAGGACCCTTTTTTCGATTTTTTGCAGCCCGACGATGAAGGTCCCGCTATCGTCGCTGGAACGTCGCCCCGAAAGTCGCGATATCCCGGCCGCGCGGATCCGATCCAAAAGGTATGTCGCTTAGTGTGAATGGGGCCTAACGCATGCTTGTATGAAGCACTGCAAATGACCTGAGTCCTGTGAATGGGCCCCAAAGTGATATTGTACATATCACAATGTAGCCCTTCCTGTTATTTAGCTGCCAGTATGGGTAAGGGAAGGCTTTACTTTTAAAAGTACATTTATTTAAACAGGTTTGTACATCAGATTTATAAAAAGGACTATTGAGGCAGAACAAGAAGACAGGCTGTCTGAGAAGGAGTCAGGAAACACTTCTTAATACTGTAACAGGAGGGACAGATCCTGCACGTCTAGAGGTATGCCAGGGATGCCATATTCCATCCACCAGCCGCCTGCCAGGGAGAATGTGTCCCGGCTTCTCCCATCCGTGCAGCCAGTATGGGAGGGGGCGGTAGTCCGGCTTGCTGTCAGCAGGCGTGTGCAGTGCCGAGTCCCAGTACCAGCCAGCAGCTCTCCGGCCTCTGGAAACAAAACCAAAAGTAACCTTTGTGTCCGGAAGTGGAGCGGATCCGCCTCCCGAGAAACGAGAGTGCCAGGCCGGTGTGACCGGGGACCTGTATGGGGGGCTGATCACCCTATGGAGGGGCTTATCATCTTGTGTAGATGACAAAGAGAGACACAAGGCACCGAGACCCGGTGGGCGTTCATTGAGACCCCTCTACCCGGATCTGTGATCTATCAGAGGTAAGATGGTGACTGTGGAAAGTATGACTGGGGACACCGTGTGTTATCAATGTTTACTAATGCAGAAACTTGGGGCGCCATGTGTGATACTCTGACTGCTGTCACTTCCTGCAAATGTCACCCTGTCATCTGAGGGATCAACAACTCGTCTTTATGTTGTCATAGCTCCACACTGTGCTCCTTCCGGAGTTACACACTCACTCATGGTGGTCTATTCATCTCCTGTATCCTCTGGGAGGTGGGGTCTTTTTATCTCCTGTATCCTCTGGGGGGTCTCTTTATCACGTGTGCATGCTGTCGTGGTTATATAATTATATAATCTTGGGGGAAGGTGTCCCTTGTATCCTCTGGTGGGGAGTCTCTTTATCCCCCTTACCCTCGGGGGGAGGGGTGTCTCTATATCTCCTGTACACTCTTTATCCCTTGTATCCTCTGGTGGGGAGTCTCTTTATCCCCCTTACCCTCGGGGGGAGGGGTGTCTCTATATCTCCTGTACACTCTTTATTGTGTGTGTGTGTGTATGTAATATATATATGTATATATATATATATGTGTGTGTGTGTACTAGTTTCTTAGGTGACAGTGTTTTAGATATAAACTACATACAAGATATATTCTTAATAGTTCCTTGTAAAAGTACACATTGTATCCTATGAGCCGAAGTATCTTGGCTGTTCCCCAGCCACGTAGTGCGTACAGTATATATGTGTACATATAATTGTTTCCTTTAGGGGACAGATATGACACGGCTGTGTGACAAGTCTTGCCTGTCCTGGAATAATGTCTGCTGCTGTCATTGTTTTCATGTGGTAAGACCTTTAGCACCTCGTTACTGGAGTGTCTTTGCTGCAGATATCTCTGAACCGTTTCCTTGTTTGCGTTTGAAGAGAACAAGTCACAAGTCTTAAAGGAGAACTCTAGAAAAACATTTGTTGTCCTGAATGGGAAGAGAAAGACTTTGTTGTTTGTAGGGCTGCAACAACTAATCGATTTTAATCGATTATTGAAAAAGTTGTCAACGTTTTTAATCATCGATTAATCGGCTTCCGATTGGTTGGCCCTGTTCACGGCTCCACACACGCTGCGCGCCGCGCCTCCTCCCCACCTCACGCTCGCCGCTGCCAGAACAGTCTGCCTGCATCCACACTCCACACCTCCTCCCCACCTCACGCTCACCGTCCGCCCACATCCACGATCTGCACATGGACGCGGGGAGAAGAAGTAAGGAGGAGCAGGAGTGAGGGGGTGACAGCCGCCGATAGACCGGCCCGATCTCAGTAGCAAGTTGCTGGAGGACTGCTCAGGTAAGCCTGCACTTTCCCACACGTGGTGCTCTATAATGTATTGCTGGGATTTGTATTCCTCTATAGCTGATGGTACATTGTGCTGTATATTATACATAGGAATACAAATCCCAGCAATACATTTATACACTGTCTGTATAATGTACTATTGCTGGGATTTTTTGTATTCCTATAGTGGTATTCTGCATTGCGCTGTATAGAGGACTACAAATCCCAGCAATAATACATTATACAGTGGTGCAATGCCGAATACCACCAGCTGTAGAGGACTTCAAAACCCAGCAATAGTACATTATACAGACAGTGTATAAATGTATTGCTGGGATTTGTAGTCATCTATAGCTGGTGGTATTCTGCACTGATTGCTGTATAATTTTACACTTTCCATGTCACTATATTGCACACCACACTTTTTGTTTTTCTTTTTTACTTCCACCGCTCCAAGCTTGCTCCTGTGATGGATTACAATCTCAATACAAACCAGTAGTCCCATCACTGGAGCCATTTAAAAAAAAATTATTTTATTATTTATCCGATTAACGGATTAATGGAACTTAAAGGAGAACTATGGGGTCAGGGCTTTTCCCCATAGTTCTCCTTAGGGTAACGGGAGGACACAAACCAGCGTCCTCCCGTCACCCTAGGCTCAGTATACCGCGAGCTACAGCTCGCGGTATACTGAGACGCCGGAGCGGACCCCGACATCGATGTCGAGATCCGCCCAGGTGCGTGAGCGACAGCTGGCTCTACCTATCTAGAGGCAGAGCCAGCTGTACTCGCACCCTCCCCCGTCCGTTCCGCCAGTCAGCGCTGGCGGAGCGGGGAGGGGGGAATCCAGCCCCTCCCCTGTCACGGCAGAGAGCCGTGACAGGATCGAGAGGTGAGCGAACGCCGCTATGTGTTCGCTCACCTCCCGATCTACTGAGCCGACCTGTGACAGTCTCATTGTCACAGGTCGGCTAGAACTATGAGTTGAGTGAAAAGCACTCACCTCATAGTTCTCCTTTTGAATAAACGGCTAACTAATCGATTTTGAAAATAATCGTTAGCTGCAGCTCTAGTTGTTTGTTTCCTCATTGGGAAATATTTCCTTCACTTCCGTTCTCAATTACAATGTCACCAAGACAGATAGTGAGTGAATCTTAAGAGACGGTAAAAACTTTTTTAAAGTAGAAAGCTTTAACACTTGTCAGGTTTTTACAGTTGTCTTGCCAGATCCCCCTCACTTCATGTCCCTGGGACAGTGGTCATCATAACAGGAAGTAAGGGAAAATTGTCCCAACTGGGACCCAGGCAGCAATAAAAAAAGTGTTCAGAGCTTCAAACACTTCCCCCCTGTACCCAAACCAAATACACGTTTGACTATGAATAATTAGGGTAACACAGGATTTATGTTACCATTTCTATATTTACCTCCCTTAATTATTGACCCGATTGTGACGCTTCAGCTCAGATCAGAGTTTGAGAGGTCTCTTGAAGTCTGCCAGTTGCTGCCTGTCTATTGCCTACCACCATTTTTTGTTCTTGCATAAGGCTGTGATGGTATTAGACTGATTAGCTAGTGACTCTGCTCTCTCCTCCTATTAGCATGTCCTTTTTAAAACATATTCACTGCAGCATAGCAAATTGTCTCTTTCTCCTTCTCCCTCTCCCAGTCTTGGTGGTGCTGTACAGTGGTTTGCAAGAGGCTGACATCAGGTCAGATCAAGGTAGTTGAAAAAAACAAAATATACATTTGATGGAGTGTTAATGAATGCAGCCCTAAATGTATTTGTGTTGCATACCTGCCTGGAGTTCAGCTTTAGAGAGAAAATAATGTCCCGCAGGTTTAAGTGCAGTGCTGACAATTACTGTTGGAGATTGCTGCTACCTCCGCCCCCCCACATATTCATATTGGCCCATCGATATGATAGACTGTTTCACTGGCCAATGAGAATATGCAGGAAGCGGTGGGCAAGCTTGGTCACTATTAGGCATTAGTTATGAGGCCAGACTTGGTGTGAACCCAGTTGCAGTGAGTTTTCCAAAGCCTGCTCAAAACTGTGACCGTCACCCCTCCCTCCCGGCCTAGTCAGTGGCGGCAGTTGCAGCAAGGCGTTCTCTACAGCTTTGTGATCTATAGCTGCAGAGCAGTGAATGCGCCTGCCACAATTGATTGGGCCGGGAAGATGGGGTACGATGACCGTTCTGAGCGGCTCGGACGGACTCAGGCAAACTGGGTTTGCACCAGGCCCATTTAACAGTGTATGACCACCGTACATTTATTGATCTTACTCCGGCAATACCTAATATGGATCACGGGCAGGGCCCTCCTCACCATTTTGGCTTGACTTGTATGGTATCTGTACTGCCTTCCCTTATTTTGAAAAGTGCTGCACAAAGTGTTGGCGCTATATAAATCCTGAATAATAATAATGGTATATTTGTCATTTTTGTAAGCATGCTTGTACATGAGACGAGGGCTTTAGAAAAAAATGGGGTGTTTTTAATTTGTTTATTAAAACTTTAATTTTTAAACATTTTCTTTGGACACCAATGGTGGAGAGGTGACTAATGCAATCACTGACACCAATGCCGGGGGTCATTATTGCGGTCACTGACACCAATGCTGGGATGATGACTAATGCAGTCACTGACACCAATGCTGGGAGTCATTATTGCGGTCACTGACACCAATGCAGTCACTGACACCAATGCTGGGGGTCATTATTGCGGTCACTGACACCAATGCTGGGGTGATGACTAATGCAGTCACTGACACCAATGCTGGGGGTCATTATTGCGGTCACTGACACCAATGCTGGGGTGATGACTAATGCAGTCACTGACACCAATGCTGGGGGTCATTATTGCAGTCACTGACACCAATGCTGGGGGTCATTATTGTGGTCACTGACACCAATGCTGGGGAGGTGACTAATGCAGTCACTGATGCCAATGCTGGGGGTCATTATTGCGGTCACTGACACCAATGCTGGGAGTCATTATTGTGGTAACTGACACCAATGCTGTGGTGATGACTAATGCGGTCACTGACACCAATGCTGTGGTGATGACTAATGCGGTCACTGACACCAATTCTTGGGTAATTATTGTGGTAACTGACACCAATGCTGGGGAGGTGACTAATGCAGTCACTGATGCCAATGCTGGGGGTCATTATTGCGGTCACTGACACCAATGCTGGGGGTCATTATTGCGGTCACTGACACCAGTGCTAGTGGCTCTTATTTAATCCTCTGAACCAGTGCTGGAGGTTATTGTTGTGGTCACTGACATCACTGCTGGGGGGCTTTATTGCAGTCACTGACGCCAATGATGACTCCAACTTTTTCTTCAGAGTGCATTGCGCTACTTTAAAATATATATATTGTGTGAACCAATTTTTCAGGCGTTGACTTGCAGCCTAACACTATGCAGTGCACCTCAATGCACCAAAACTCATTACTATCGTGTGGCCCTTTATCCACTTGGGCCACCACTGAATTAGTAATTCCAAGACCTCTTGGTTTGTGTTGAATTCGCAATGTCTGACAAATTTGATATTAAAGTAGATCTCTAGGCAAACTTTTTTTTTTTAATGTTGGATGGCATTGGGAAAGGTTAGATCCTTTGTCAAGTCTTATTGTAGTGCCCCCATTGGAAAGACTCACCCCTCTTTTTGCTCTGATGGCCATTGTCATTGAAATGGAAAGTGAGGGGAAATCCACAATGTTTGAGTTGTCCCTAGAACAAAAGGTAAGGGAAAATCTTCCACTGGTCTCTTCCTCTGCTCCAGCGATGGTATGTTCCTCGGCATCCTCACGTCCAATACGCTGTATTGGACATAACTCATAGGACCTTTGACTGTTGGAGCTAAGGGGAGCGAGGATAAAGAGAGTGGTCTAAAATAGGGCTGCAACAACTAATCGACATAATTGCTCCAAGCTTGCTCCTGTGATGGACTACAACCTCAATACAAACTAGTAGTCCTATCACTGGAACCATTTTTTAAACTTTATTTTATTGTTTATCCGATTAACCGATTAATCGAACTTAATAATCAGCTAACTAATCGATTTTGAAAATAATCGTTAGCTGCAGCTCTAGTCTAAAAGCCAGCCAGGATTGTGGTTCTGATTAGAGCTGCAGCTAACGATTATTTTCAAAATCGATTAGTTAGCCGATTATTAAGTTCGATTAATCTGTTAATCGGATAAAAAAATCAAATCAAATATATTTTTAAAAATGGCTCCAGTGATGGGACTACTAGTTTGTGTTGAGATTGTAGTCCATCACAGGTGCAAGATTGGAGCGGTGGAAGTAAAAAAGAAAAAAAAAAGTGTGGTGTGCAATATAGTGAAATGGAAAGTGTAAAATTGTACAGCAATGAATGCAGAATGGCACCGGCTATAGAGGGCTACAAATCCCAGCAATAGTACATTATACAGCAATGCAGAATACCACCAGCTATAGTGGAATACAACAAATCCCAGCAATAGTACATTATAGCTGGCGGTATTCTGCATTGCGCTGTATAATGTATTGTTGCTAGGTTTTGTACTCCTCTATAGCTGGTGGTATTCTGCATTGCGCTGTATAATGTATTATTGCTGGGTGTTGTAGTCCTCTATAGCTAGTGGTATTCGGCATTGCACCACTGTATAATGTATTATTGCTGGGATTTGTTGTACTCTATAGCTGGTGGTATTCCGCATTGCGCTGTATAACGTATTATTCCTTGATTTGTAGTCCTCTATACAGCGTAATGCAGAATACCACCAGCTATAGAGGCATACAACAAATCCCAGCAATACATTATACATACAGTGTATAATGTTTTGCTGGGGTTTGTAGTCCTCGGTATAATATACAGCACAATGTACCATCAGCTATAGAGGAATACAAATCCCAGCAATACATTATAGAGCACCACGTGTGGGAAAGTGCAGGCTTACCTGAGCAGTCTTCCAGCAACTTTCTTCTGAGATCGGGCCTGTCTATCTGCGGCTGTCATCCCCCCACACCTGCTCCTCCTTACTTCTTCTCCCCGCGTCCCTGTGCCGATCATGGATGCGGGCGGGTCTGGCAGCGGTGAGGTGGGGAGGAGGTGTGGCGCGCAGCGTGTGTGGAGCCGTGAACAGGGCCAACCAATCGGAAACCGATTAATCGATGATTGAAAAAGTTGACAACTTTTTCAATCATCAATTATGTCGATTAGTTGTTGCAGCCCTACACACAGGTAAGTCCTCTATGAATAAGCCTTCGGGTGAAACATGTGAGAGGTTGTAGTTGGTTGGGGGTGTGCAGTGCTGGCATTTGTAGCTTTATACAATTTTTCACAGATATACTGGATTTGCTGTGAATTTTTATAAAGTCTGCAGTATTGGAATTCTCTGGATAGTGCCGTCTGTTTGTATACTGCTGTATGTCGATTAGTTGTTGCAGCCCTACACACAGGTAAGTTTAAACCGCTTTTAAAGCCGTTTTTTTTTAACTTTTTGCATATATCTACTGCTCGCTAGCAGTAGATATATGCAAAAAAAGCAGAGGGTTTAAAAACCCCTTTAACTTCCTATCCAATGCAGGAACTACAAGGGATAGAGCAGCCTCCAGCAGCTGTCCATCTACTAGCTAAGGCTCCATTCGCACATTAGTGGTTTGTGTGGAAACGCGCTAAACATAAAAAACAATGCATTCCAATCTGCATTGTCCGCAAAATAGTCCAACTGTGATTTTCTGGGCGGATTCAGCGCGTTTGCAGCTATCGCTATATCCGTGCGTATGTTATAGTTTGCACGGAAAACCACTTGGGAGAATGCAAACGCCATATTTTAATGGAGCCTAGGAGAAGGGAGGAGCAGGGGGAAAGGTAGAGTGGCTTGCCTTGCTGTGCCTCTGTGTCTGTGAAGACACACACATAGTTTACTAGCACACACAATGGTGGCTCCATAGGACCCTGCAAGGGAGATGAGTCAACCTCCAACCTAAAACAGGATATCAAGACTAGATGATTCTGCAGGAAATGAAAACGTATAAACATTAAGAAGCAGCATTCATTGTAAGTAATTTAATCGGCATTTCAAATGTCTTTAAAAACCTTCTGACTTTGATATCACTTTAGGAACTTAAGGACATCTTGGCTTGATGATTACCAGGGAATTATTCATTTCTTATTTAAATACCGCTTTGAATTTGGACGGAAGCAATGTCTGAAAATAGCTGCATTATTGATTCGGTCCTGCACAGGTTTTGTGACTTTGTTTGCTCTTCGGCCTTGTTTAAATGCCATCACTGAGCTTCATTGACATTTTCTGGGATGCTAGAAGCAAGAAGAAGGATCAGAGGGTTGTCGTTAAAATGGGGTGCTCTCCTTGTGCTCACGTTCTGCTTTTTTGGATTTGCGTTCACTACAAGTTTTACAGAACTGCCTTGGAAATCTTTACCGAGCCCTGCTGGTGTTACATCCAACAATGCAAATGAGTGTAGGGAAAATGGAAGCCCCTGCCAAGGAGAAGGCAATGGAGCATGGAGATTCTGCTTGTAGAAGTTCTTTTTCTCACTTGGCTGGTCTCTGTGATCTATGTAGCTGGGTCACCTTCCCTCATTAAACAATAATTGAATAATCTAAAGCCTCTAGTTTTTTTTTAACCTTTTAGAGGGTAAACCGGAGGGTTCACATGTTTTTTTGTCTTAGGGGGCATTCACACGTGTGGCTTGTGGTAATGTACAGCACCCTATACGTGTGTTGTGGCAACACGTGCGTGCCAATGCCACAATGCATGCCAATGCACCTTCTCTATGCAATGTGGTGTATTGCAGTGCTATTCATTTTAAATGGCACCCCAATGCACTGCGCAGCACATCACCATGCTCATAGCACACGCTGTGGTGCACTGAATTTGGAGGGAAAAAAGTCATGCATGTTTCTTCATTCATTGCAGTGCGTTGGCAGCCCACTCATAATGACGCATCGCAGCGTATTGCTTCAGTGTAAATGAGCCTTAAAAGAAGTGGAATGAATCCCTTTTTGAAATGGTAAACACGCCTTGGAAGCTGGACTTATCCTACACCCTGCTAGATAGTGGTGCTATAAGAGGTGGCAAGGACTGAGCAGGGATTTTCCATCATTTTCCTATGCTCCTGTTTAGAAGCAGTGCTGCTAATGTACAGCTATTAAAGACAAACTTCACCCCCCTAACCCCACTACGCCGGTCAAATCAAACAGTAACCCTTGCAGTGGGGCCACCCTGCACTGCAAGGGTTAAGTGCTTGTTTTGTCTAGGGAGCTAAAATAACAGTTCTACTCACCGGAACCATGACCGCTACTTGCTGTTACCCTGCTCCCTCCAGCCTCTCTGCCCCTCCGCTCCAGTGATGGAATGTCCCTTGGCATCCTCCCATCCAAAACACTGTATTGGACGTGATGACTCACTAGACCTTTGACCTCTGGAGCGGAGGAGGAGACAGGCTGAATAGAGTGGTCTAAGAGCCAGCCGGGATCGTGGTTTGGGTGAATATAACTTTTATTATTTTAGCTACCTAGCCAAAATGAGCACTTACCCCTTGCATTACAGGGGCAGCCCCAAACCCACCGTGAGGGTTAAGATTTGATTTGTCCAGAGTTCTGCTTTAAACAACAAGGAGCAGCATCCATTGTAAGTAGGGATGCACTGATACAGTTTTTCCGGTATGGAATACGAGTACTGATACCGGTACTTCCGCTAGCATGGAGCGTGCCATTACCTGCCGCTCGGCTTCTTGATTGCCCAGGAAGCGGGCTCAATGCTGTTTGGCCGGCTCCATGCTGATTGGCCGGGAAGCCGACTCCATGCTGTTTGGCCGGCTCCATGCTGATTGAGGAATTTTACCCACCATTTTAATGTCTCCTAAAATTGTAGGTTTCCCCACTAAATTGTGATCTTCTCCATCGGGGCTCAGGCACCTTTTTCCATCGCTGCCAAGTGTGCCCACACTTACAATCGCTGCTGGTGCTCTGTTCCCACCTTCTCATACTATGCATGTCACACTCGGCTCTCTACAGCCACATTCGAGTACTAAGTTAGCAGTGCTGAGCGCTGACCTGTAGCACAGCATTTAGCGGCGGTTTGCTAACTCAGCATTGCGGCTGAGCAACTGAACGCGCTAAGATGGCACCATCCTTGGCTGTAAAGGGTGTAGTTCTGCTATAGGCAGCAGCAATGGAGACAACACTGCAGTGATTTTACTGTGGAAGGAATAACATCTCCATATCACAGCGGGTGAAGATCTAATGGTTCTACTGGCAAAATCAGCAGGTATTCACAAAATGTTCCAGGAAGTATTTCCAAAAACAGCCCAGTATGAGCAGACTACTTTGCATATTTGAATTTAAAGTTTCACCATAGTTTTACTCTAATAAAGTCATCACTTGCAAATAATGGTCCATAAATACAAAAAAGAATAATAATAATAATTTAAAGGGTATGTAGACCCAACTGCAGTGGCGTTTATGCGCTGCAGTTATGTGCATTTTACTGCCCGTAACCTATAAGTGTGACTGGTCCCTTAAAGAATGTAACTTTACCTTTGTCATTAGCCCCACTGGCTGAGATAGTAATGTTATACTTTGTCCCCAACACAGAAGTAAGCTGTTTACACAATGTTTATCTTATGTGTATTTGGTGCATGGTATACGGGAGCATGATTTCCTTTTTTATTTTATTTTAGTCACCATGGATTCCCTACTTGACGATGATATTTGTATATTGAATCATGAAAAAGAAGACTTTACGAGGAGGAGAGATCAAGATACTCCTTTTTCTGCGTCCTCAGGAGAGGCGTCCGTGGCCTCGCACTTTGCCCTGGTCACAGCATATGAAGACATAAAGAAACGACTGAAGGATACCGAGAAGGAGAATTCCACTTTAAAGAAAAGGCTAAGACAAATGGATGAAAAGGTACTAGTTACATGAAATACATATTATTGCCTTGATTTGTTTTTCTTTAATTCTTGGTGTATATTTTCTGTCTGTGCAGGTGAGGATAGCTAAATGGTGGTTTTCTGTTTGCTGTCTAAACATACATAAACCATACATCCAATAACCCGCCCCTCCACGTGGAAGAAGATTCAAATATAAATGCATTTTAAAACAAACGGTACTTTTTCTTTTTACCCCCTCCCCTACCTAACAGATCTCAGTTTCCTGCCCTTCTACAGATGCACAGTTATTGAGATTTGATACCTGCGGCTTCTGGGCATAGTGTGCATCCAGTGCCGCAACTTCTGCCTCTGTTGGCCATGCCTGCGCAGTAGAGCCCAATAGACTCCTATGGGGCATACCTACCTCTGTCTCCTGGCTGGGAGGTGAGCACCATAGATTTAATATGGGGCTTTACTGTGCAGGCTGGTCAGGAAGGAGAGGCGTGGGATGTAAACAAACACAGGAGGCCACAGACATCAGATCATAGTAAGTGTGCATCTGTGGAGTGGGAGGGTGGGATCTGTTAGGCAGGGAAGGAAGGGGACCTAGCATTGCACTTTGTCTGAAATTGCTTTTGTTCTTTAACACTCTAAAGCCCAAATGAACATTTAAAAACATTCCAGGTGCAGCAAAACAAAGTGTGTGTAATCAGTTACAGTCCGTTTTGTTTGGAAAGCAGCAGCCTGAGTAGAAAAGCCTGTCCCCTGCCAGAATGCTGCAAAGATGGACCCTTCTCCCTGTGTGGAAGCAGTGGTCTGTTTGCAGAGGTCCAACACAACCCCTGCTGAGTCACAACTAGAGCTCTTTAATCATGAGGGACCATGAGATTTTCTGATTTGAAGAGCTATAGATGTGTCAGACCATTGCAGAGTAAACCACACCATTGCAGAGTAAACCACTGCTCACCCACAGAGAGAAGAGTCCTGCACTGCAGCATGCTACTCAGACTGTGGCTGCTGTCTACAGAAACCTTTACAGTATCTACTGCTAGCAAGCAGTGGATATATTCAAAAACATAAAAAAAAATTAAAAGTTACCAAAAAGCTTATTACTTGCCTCTGTTTCCGCTGCTTGCTCCCGTATGAAGATCCAGAGCTACTTGAGCAGCCGTGCGGGATGGTGGGGCGGACGCATGCGCAGTAGAGATCTTCGGCGGGCAGAAGAGAGACACAGTGGAGGTGAATGCCGGGAGCATGCACATCGGACAGACACTGTGGGACTGGAAGACACAGGAGCCTGCGCTGGATCAGAGACAGGCACCAGCGCTGGAGTTATTGCTGGAAACAAGTGTAAGGAAGAAGATGATCCGATCAAGAGGCATCATTTAAGGTAAGTCCTTAAAGGAGAACTATGGGGTTAAGTCTTTTCCCCATAGTTCTCTTTAGGGTAACAGGAGGACACAAACTAGCGTCCTCCCGTCACCCTAGACTGCTGCTCGCGGTATACTGAGACGCCGCAGCTGAAGCGGATCCCGACAATTGTGCCGGGATCTGCCCAGCTGCGTGACTGACAGCTAGCTCTGCCTATCTAAAGGCAGAGCCAGCTGTACCCTCCCCCTCCCCCATCTGTTCCACCAGTCAGCGCTGGCGGAGCAGGGAGGGGGGAATCCAGCCCTTCCCCTGTCACGTCAGAGAGCGAACAGTGAGCGAACGCCGGTATGTGTTCGCTCACCTCCCGATCTACTGAGCCGACCTGTGACAGTCTCATTGTCACAGGTCGGCTAGAACTATGAGGTGAGTGAAAAGCACTCGCCTCATAGTTCTCCTTTTAAAGCACAA
>NW_017306943.1:751502-755377 GCF_000935625.1 Nanorana parkeri | reverse complement strand
CGAGCAGGGAGCGACCGCCGGTATGTGTTCGCTCCCCTCCCGATCTACTGAGCCGACCTGTGACAGTCTCATTGTCACAGGTCGGCTAGAACTATGAGGTGAGTGAAAAGCACTCGCCTCATAGTTCTCCTTTTAAAGCACAAATACAATGGAGAAAAAAAAAATGCTGACTTTAATGTCACTTTAACCCCCTTCCCCTCCAACTGACCACTGATGCACATAAAAAAAAAAAATCTACTTTTATAGAGCTTTACATAGAACACTACACACATGAAGTGCTTCTGGTAAAGCCACACTTCTACATTCCAGCTGTGCTAAAATTAGGACCGCTGAGTTATATCAAATAGGCTATGTTTAGCACATTTTACCCAGTTCATCTGGGACTTAAAGGGTTTCTAAACCCTCAGCTTTTTTTGCATATATCTTCTGCTATGCAAAAAGTAAAAAAAAAAAACAAAAACCTGCTTTAACAGCGGTTTAAACATACCTATGTCTTCCCTGCGTGCCCCCGTCCGAAAATGTGAAACTGCTCGGGCGGCCGCAAAGCATCTTGGGGCGGGAGCATGCTCAGTTCACATTTTCGGCCGCGACACGAGGAAAGACACAATGTAAGTCTATGGACGCGCGCACCCGCATGCAGACACCGTGGGAGAGTACGTGCCAGCAAGCTCAGAGGAGTCAGCACTGGATCGGAGATTCGCCGCAGCACTGGAGAAAAGGCTGAAAACTACAGGAAAGAAGAAGATGATCGGATTAAAAGACATCATTTAAGGTAAGTGCTTTAGTTAACGTTGGGGTGAGGGAAAAATAAAATGTCCCTTTAATGTCACTTTAAGCCTAGTTATGTAATTCTATATTGTAGTATTAATATTATTATGCAGGGTTTATGTATAGTTTTGTGCAGCTCCTTAGAATATAAAGGGAGACGGTACAGTTACAAGATAAGATGCTTAGGAGAGCTTACAATCTAAAAGGGAGGGGTAAGTGATAGGGGAGGTAACACCTGTGAGGAGATGAGTTGATGGATACTGTGAAGTTTCAGTTGTAGGTAGAGGTGAGATAGGCTTCCCTGAGGAAGTGAGTTTTCTGGGATTGCCTGAAGGCAGTAAGAGTGGGAGATAGTCGGACAGGTTGGGGTAAAGAGTTCCAGAGAATGGGAGAGACTCTAGAGAAGTCCCAGAGGCGAGCATGAGAGTAGTTGATGAGGGAGCTGGAAAGCAGAAGGTCTTTGGATGAGCAGAGGGGATGGTTAGGATGACACTTTGAGACAAGGTTGGAGATATAGCCAGGGGCAGAGTTGTGCATGGCTTTGTAAGTCATTGTTAATATTTTGAATGTTATCCTTTGGGCTATTGGAAGCCAGTGCAGGGATTGGCTGAGGGGGGTTGCAGACACTGAGAGGTTGGTTAGGTGAGTCTTGCAGCAGCATTAATGATAGACTGAAAGGGGGATAGCCTGTGTAGGAGGGAGTTGCAATAGTCAAAAAAAATCAGAAACCGCATCGAAAAAAGGTGGGAGACAACCGGACAGATGGGAGAGAGGTTCTGGAGAAGTCCTGAACGGGAGCATGGGAGGTGGTATTGGGGGAGCTAGAGAACAGGAGGTCTTGAGAGCGGAGAAGGCGGTTTGGGTGATATTTTGAGACAAAGTTGGTGATAAAGCGGGGGCAGAGTTGTGGGTGGCTTTGTATGTTTTGTTAGTATTTTGAATTGTATTCATTGGACGAGCAGCAGCCAGTGGAGTAATCGGCAGAAAGGGACTGCAGACACTGAATGGTTGGTAAGGTGGGAAGAGTCTGGCAGCAGAATTCACGCTGTATCCATAAAGCAGCCTGAGCTAGATTCACTGAGAAGAGTCTGAAGTGTGGCTGCAGCGGATTTTTATAAAAACCAGGGAGTGTCACCAGAATGTGATTAATGAATATTTTTGTAGAGCATTTGTCCTTCAGCAGTTGCTTTTAAGGTTAGGTCCAATATAATTGATCACATAAATGAAATATGAATAGCATTTCTCTAAGATTGTGGCTTATGGGATGTTTGTGACTTTAAAGTTGTGCTGATAAAAATTGCACATTTGTAACCAACAATTATGTTCTTCATTCATTTGCACCTGTTTTAAAGGCTGCTGTGTTGTACGTTTAACATATTGCTACAAAGTTCATGTCTTGCTTCTTTTTGTACATAGTTATTGTTACTCATCTTACTTCTAGCTTTGTGGCAGTTGTGAAGAACACAGCAGAGACGAGAGTGACAAGGTGAACAGAGCTTACAGTGCCTTTCGGGAAATTTCTCTCGAGCGAGACAATCTTAAGCAGCAGCTAACTGCAACGGTATGTATAGCATATGTATTGCTCCTGCTTATCAAAAGCAAAAAAGGAGCAAAAAAAGTGTGTGTGTGTGTATATATGTATGTATGTGTGTGTGTGTATGTATGTATGTATATATATATATATACACCTACACACACACACACTCATGTGATCCACTCCAATAAGAGCAGCACTCCTTCATGCTCCATATTTTTATTGTTATTCCATTGGAAAGCGGTACATCAGTAACTACACAGATAATTAAATTTTTTTTAGGTCTTCCAACCCTTCATTATGTTCATAGTAAGTTAAACAGTAATCACAGGATTTTTAAAAGTATCCACAACAGGAAACACTTCAAATTCATTATCATATAAACCCCCCCAAATCCAACGGAAACAGTCACAGATAATTAAACATGCAAACGATTTCCTATATACCACGCCTGTCAAAATGTAAGAGCCTAGTAATAAATCTATATGAATAAATCTAATGTCAGTATTGTCAAATCACATCAAAGAGACCTGTAAACAAGCAAATGTACATCGACATTCATTTCACTTGAATAAATACAAATCAGAATCCCTATTCAAAGCATTTGGGTGTAAGGTAGATGGGGTTTGAAGATGCTGATATGCAATTTACTGATGTAGGTTATTACTGTGTTATTACATTTTGATAGGGGTGGTATAAAAGGGAGTTTGTATTTTATTTATCTGTGACTAACATTTCACAATGTTTCATTTGGATCTAGGGAGGGTGTTGGTATGATTAATCTAATTATGTGTTTCATGTTGTGGATACATTTTAACTTCTCCTGATTACTTTGTAGCTTACCATGAGCATGATAAAGGGCAAGGACACCCAAAAATGTCTTCATCTGTGTACATACTGATGTACCACCTTTCAATAGAGAAAAGAAATGGAGCATTAAGGAGTGCTGTGCTTATTGGAGTTGAGTCACACACACACACATACACACACACACAAATCTGGGCGGTTGGTGTACAATATTAAATGGGGAAATTAAATTAGGAAGTACTTGGCTCTCCATTGTTTGTTTGTTAGTCATGCTATAATCACCCTGCCATTTCTTTACAAATGCTATTATTTTTCCAAGCTTTGTTTATTGTGTGTGTGTGTGTGTGTGTATATATTGGGCCAATCAGAAAATCAGGAGGCGGGTCATTACTTGCCGCACGGCTTCCTGATTGCACGAGAAGCTGGCTCCATATTCTCCTACGGCACTGCCAGTCAGAGGACATTTTCATCTGGCCGTAAGTTCCAATATCGAGAAAGGTATAGGAGCATTTGGTATTTTCGGGGGATGTCTTACCTGGCTTGGCTGCAGCTGTCCGCTCTGCCGTCCAGGGAGCCACAGACAGGTGGGCGGGCGTGCCTGGCGGGAGGGAGGGAGCTGCGGCTAGCGCTCTGATTCCGTCCAGGGAGCCGCTCTGGGTGCTCTCTCAGCCGATCAGAAGGCATTGTGGTCAGGATGATGAAGAGCCGCTCGGCTCAGTAACGGATTGGTGGTGGGGGGGGGAGGAGGGGGCTGCTGCTAGGCCTC
>NW_017306943.1:717868-751131 GCF_000935625.1 Nanorana parkeri | reverse complement strand
CGGCTCAGTAACGGATTGGTGGTGGGGGGGGCAGGAGGGAGCTGCTGCTAGCACTATCTTCAGGGATTTCTGTAATATGAGATCTACCACCGAACTAGGTCTTATTTTTGGGGTAGGTCTTATATTACAGAAATCCCTGAAGATAGTGCTAGTTCTTACTTTCGGGGAAACACGGTATATATAGATATATATAGATCTATATATATCTACATGTATATTGCTGCCACTAATGATTACTTTCATAGTCGATTATTTGGCTGGATTTTTGCGATTTAATCAGATTAAAAAAATTAAAAATAAATAACATCCTTAATTTAACATAAAATACACAAATGCAGTGTTACAAGTATAATCAGATGATGCTGATTTGTTGTTCTTGCCTATATTGGCTATTTTTGTACAGGAGAAGGAAAAAAATGAATGCACAAAACACCTGAATGAGCAGCTGCAGTCTAAAGAAGTGGAGCTTCTGCAAGTGAAATCTGAACTGGAAACACACCAAGGTACAGCATATTGCATGAACTGCATTTAATCTCACTAGATAGGAATATATCTACTTTTGACTTCTCTAAAATACGTGCATCATATTCTTCTACCCTGATAATCATAAAGCTTTTTGTTAACCCCTTTCAACTGGCTCTTTTTAAAGTACCTTAATGGGAGGTGTGGACACACTCCTGATCATGTAAATGATGTCACAGCCAATCACAGTGACCACATGATCAGGACCCATCCCTGGCTCCCGATCTTAAACGGTGAGCGGGAGCTATGAGAAATCCCCCACCACTCCAGTTCCCAAAACCGGACTCGCACAACATGCACATCCCAGGTGCAGGCTAAAGGGTGCGGTCTCGCCTCCTTTATCTCCATGATTAAGCCTAAGTAGTGAAACGCATTAGATTTGCTACAATGGTGTATATTTGTTGATTTAATGCAAGAGGACTCGTGGAGTGTGGCTGCTTTGGAAATAGTGACCGGGAGCTGTCGGAGACAGCTCAGTGCCTGTTTTGGGAAGGAGCTTCCAGTACTTAACCGTGGGCACATGTATGTGGCAGCTGGGCATTAAAGCCCACCTTCTTACAACAGCATGTATGCGTTAGCTGGTCAGCAAGAGGATAAAGAAAATCTAGTGCAATCATAGTGATGACACAATAGGAATGTGTGTTGGTGGAAAAAAAGGTGGGCCCAAGACGAGCCTAAAATGTCAGAGTTTTGCTGATCAGAACAACTGGAATTTAGGTGTAATGGCAGGGAGATGGAGGCTGCTGCATATATGTGCAGGCTTCTCTATTGTATTATTCATTGATTATACTTAAAGGAGAACTATGAGCTGAGTGCTTTTCACTCACCTCATAGTTCTAGCCGACCTGTGACAATGAGACTGTCACAGGTCGACTCAGTAGAACGGGAGGTGAGCGAACATATACCGGCGTTCGCTCACCTCTCGATCCTGTCATGGCTCTCTGCTGTGACAGGGGAGGGGCTGGATTCCCCCCGCTCCGATCCGCCAGCGCTGACTGGCGGATCCAACGGAGGAGGGGGCGGGTACAGCTGGCTCTGCCTCTAGATAGGCAGAGCCAGCTGTCACTCACGCAGCTGGGCGGATCTCAACATCGATGTCGGGATCCGCTCCGGCTGCGGCGTCTCAGTATATCGCGAGCTGTAGCTCACGGTATACTGAGCTTAGGGTAACGGGAGGACGCTAGTTTGTGTCCTCCCGTTACCCTAAGGAGAACTATGGGGAAAAGCCCTGACCCCATAGTTCTCCTTTAATAAAACCACATACCACTTCAATGTGCCTACCCCATCCACACCATCTGTTGTCATACCTGCTTACAGAGAACTGAGGGATTTGTAGTTTTTTCTTCCAAATATAATGGGGTTATTTGGCCATTTGAGAAACAACTAGTGCTTAGCAGAGTTCTTCTGTGAGTCTGAAGTATGCCTGAAAGCTCTGAGTAGTTTGAAACCGGAGAAAGAGGTTTGCTAATTGCTGCAGGTTTTATGTCTAAATTGAATTAGCAAAACATGACACAGATGTATTCATCGCTTAGTAGAAGAGCTCTGTTCAGGATGGATTACCATTTCTCTTTTTACAGTGATGAAAAGCTTAAGCAAAACTCCTACTGACTGGGAGATCGAAAAACTGAACAGCGAGTTGAAAATCCGGTCAGTGGAGCAAGAACTTAAATTGCTTCAGGAAGAATGCGGACGCCTCCGAGCGGAACTTCAAAGGACAAAGGTAATTGTCCATGTTGAGAAGTGTGCAGTGAAAGCTCGATGTGCATAAAGCCATCAAGCTTTATTGTGATCTCCGCTCTAGGCAGATGCTTTTTATAGAGGAATCAATTTCACTTCTCACAATTAGTCTCAGCAAATCTTTTACTTGTAAGACTATACATATGGATTGGAATACAAGGCTCAGCGACTGTAAGAGGTTAGTTTAACTGCTAGGAAAGCAGATAATAGTGAGGACTGTGCAGAAATGTTTTCCGATTTGTATGTTTGAATGGAACAGTCAGTGGTTACTGATGCGTTCAGACACATACTGTATGTATTAGACCAATATATGGAGATACGTTCCATGGGACCATCAGCTTTACAATAGTTCAATGTCAAAAGAGAAATCAAGCCAATCCTTTTGTGGCTGTACTTCTCTTTTGTGACCCAAAGTCAGCTAATAGCGGGCTATCAGCTGACTGATTAGTGGTTACATGACTGGTCAGTTCTTGGTCTTAGAGCATGGGGATAGCTGCAGCGTCCCATGCCAGCCCTAAGCATTGGGGGGAGTATGATTTACTTTCTAATACTTCTCCTTTAACCAGTTCTTAGACATGAAAATGCAATGAGATGGCCCTTCCCATGAAATCCAGAAAGTTAAGGAAACCAAGAGTTGCCACGCATATGCCCATTTGCATATGGGCATAGCGGGAATGCTCATTGAGGTGACATGTGTTCACGGGCATTTGTTTCCCATGTTTGGCTCGTGTCCATATTGGGTACCTGGATACGTGGAAAAGTAGCATGTCGCAAATTTGGCAAAATACATTCTGCTTTTTTTTCGTACCCATTCTCACGCGTGGGAAAAAAAATCTGTTTACCCAGTAATGGCAACACAAGCGTGTTTCATGTTTGCGCACGTATAGTGAATGCTAGCCGAAGCACGCACTTTCACGATACACCCTAGTGTGATTGGGGACTAATGGTTTTGAAGTCTTGTATCGATTTAATCATAAAATGCTGAGATGGCAAGCCAAAGCATTCTGGGGGCTATAAAATATCCCCTTTATCCGTACTGGTATTTTTTTCATTACTGCACTGGTAAATGTAGGATGCATGTGCAGTAAATTAGAACGCAAGACGTCATTTGTTACCATAACGCACTTCACTGTTCCCATTTCACATGCTGTTTTGACTATAAGCGATGCCAGCTGGAAGAGATAGTAGCCCCATCATACACTAGTTGATATCACAGGGTGGTCAGTTTAGTTTGCCTTTGGGAAACTCGACCCCAGCAAGAAGTGAGTTCATTTTAGGGGGGATATTTTTTATTTATTTATATTGCTATATATATAGCGCTGCCAGCTTACGTAGCGCTAACAGAGGGAAATAATAATTATTTGATCTGCCGATTTTGTAAATTTGCCCACTTACAAAGAAATGAAAGGTCTATAATTATACATAGGTGCATTTTAAATGATAGAGACAGAATATTAACCAAAAATCCAGAAAACACACATGATACAAATGTTATAAATTGAGTTGAGTTGCAGTTCAGTGAGTAAAAGAAGTATTTGATTCCCTACCAACCAACAATGATTCTGGCTCCCATAGACTGGCTATGCGGTACACAGATTAGTCCTGTCAATTTATGATGGTACTCCTAACGACGACTAGTTATGTATATAAAAGACACCTGTCCACAGAATTCTTCATCCATTCAAACATCAACCCAATGGGCAAGACTAAAGAGCTGTCATAGGAGGTTAAGGAAAAGATTGTAGACCTGCACAAAGCTGGAATAGGCTACAAGACTATCAGCAAGAAGCTTGGTGAGAAGGAAACAACTGTTGGAATGATTATTCGCAAATGGAAGGAATACAAAATAACCATCAATCGCCCTTGGTCTGGAGCTCCATGCAAGATTTCACCTCATGGGGTAAGGATGATCATGGGAGAAGTGAGGCATCAGCCCAGAGCTACATGGGAGGAGCTTGTGAATGATCTCAAGGCAGTTGGGACCACAGTCACAAAGCAAACCATTGGTAACACAATAGACCACCATGGATTGAGATCCTGCAGCGCCCGCAAGTTCCCCCTCAAGAAGGCACATGTACAGGCCCGTCTGAAGTTTGCCAATGAACACCAAAACGATTCAGAGAAGGATTGGGAGAAAGTGCTGTGGTCAGATGAGACCAAAATTGAGCTCTTTGGCATTAACTCGACTCGCCGTGTTTGGAGGAAGTAAAATGCTGACTAGGACCCTAAGGACACCATCCCTACAGTCGAGCACGGGGGTGGAAACATTATGCTTTGGGGCTGTTTCTCTGCTAAAGGTACAGGCCGACTTTGCCGCATTGAACAGCCAATGCATGGGGCCACGTATTGTAAAATCTTGGATGAGAACCTCCTTCCCTCAGTCAGAAAACTGAAGATGGGTCGTAGATGGGTCTTTCAGTATGACAATGACCCAAAACATACCGCCAAGGCAACAAAGCAGTGGCTTCAAGAAGAAGCACATTAAGGTTATGGAGTGGCCTAGCCAGTCTCCAAACCTTAATCCTATAGAAAATTTATGGAGGGAGCTGAAACTTTGAGTTGCCAAGCAACAGCCAAGAAATCTTAAGGATTATAGAAAAGATCTGTAAGAAGAGTGGACCAAAATCCCTCCTGAGATGTGTGCAAACCTGGTAACCAACTACAAAAAACGTCTTACTTCTGTGCTCATGTCATAGTCATGTTTTGCTTGGGGATCAAATACTTATTTTACTCACTGAACTGCAACTCAATTTATAACATTTGTATCATGGGGTTTTTCTGGGTTTGTGGTTGACATTCTGTCTCTATCATTTGAAATACACCTATGATAAAAATGATAGACCTTTCATTTCTTTGTAAGAGGGCAAACTTACAAACTCTGCAGGGGATCAAGTAATTATTTTCCTCACTGTGCACAGTACACATTCCCATCAGCCCCTGCCCTTAAGGAGCTTACAATCTAAGGTCCCTATCTCACATGGATACATATGATGGCCAATTTAGACAGGCGCCAATTAACCTTCGAGCATGTCTTTGGCGTGTGGTAGGAAACCGGAGTAGCCGGAAGAAACCCACGCAAGCACAGGGAGAACGTGCAAACAGTAGGGTGGAATCGACATGAGACCGAGTACGATCAGGGATGATCATTAACTTGTAGGATATTAACTACAATGATGTCAATTATCTAAACATTTAACTGTAATCTTTTAATCTTTGGAAATGTATACTGTTATCTGTAGTGTCCACCAGATGGCACCAAATTCAGCAGTATCACTAAAATAATGTTGATTTTTTTTCTTGCTTGGGTTAAATATGTTCATATTATAGCATGTACAAATAATATGTTTTTGTACATAACAGATTTATTTTTATCACTCATTTTGGCCATTAAAAAAATGTAATTCCTATTTTTTTCCCATCCAAAAGTATACACTGTTGAGGCATGCTGGGAATTTAATCATCTAAAAAAAGGTTTCCTTCCCATTTGGTCCTCAAATGTGATTTACTTCTGTCTACTGACAATAAAAGGCTAAGAAGTAAGTCATAGACTGAAAAAGCCTCTTTCTGTTTTTTTAATGGCCAAGCTAGGCAGATCATTAGTGGTCTAGTTGTTAGCATAATGGTATCGGCTGTACATTAGGCCAGTTATAACTGTAATCTGCTATGCTCACATGTCACTTTGCTTTCAGAGCTGCATGCACAAGGTGAACGGAGATATTATCATCTACAAAAGCAGAGTGTTTCTTTTTAGATAAAAGTTCTATTTGCGTGCATTTGGAGATGAAGCTACGCCCTCTGTGTTCTGCAGTTTTAACCTCATTTGCAAATTAGATGTTTTGCTCGTCTGCTTTTGCCTTAAAGCTGAACTCTAGACAAACGGCTGAAGCTGCAGCGGAAGCTACAAAGAATATGTATTGTGCTCAGCCAGTCTTGTGATGCATACCGGGCAGCAAGTTAAAGCCTAACTCCAGCCAAAATGTTTTTTTTAGACTTGAATAGAGTGGCTAAGAGTTAAAATTGCTGTTGGGTTTTTATTATGGTAGTCTGATTGGGAGCGTTCTTGCTTGTGTATGCCTGCAATGCTGGTGAGGTCATCACTTTGCTCTCTCCCTCTATAAACATGTTCTTACTGATGTCTGACTGTGCGAAGCAGTAGAGCTGTGGTTGGCTCAGACTGTTGATTTCCCCTCTCCCAGTTCTGCTGTGCAATGACTAAGGGAAGCTAATATCCCAATCTAAATAATATACAAATCCAAAGTAGGTATAGAGGGACTCGTTTTATTGTCAAAGTTTCGACTGAGCTCAATCCATCTTTATTAAGACACTTAAACACCTCTGTACATCTTTTTGTTTCAGTGTCTTGATAAAGATGAACTGAGCTTTGTCGAAACATTGACAATAAACTGCAGATGGTTTGACTTCTCTTCGCTGCAAGACCCATGAGTGCTTCTATACTGAGTGTAGGCAAACTCCAGCCCTCCAGCTGTGGTGCAACTACAAATCTCATTAGGCGTTGCAAGACTGTGACAGCCACAGGCATGAATCGCAGGAGCAGATTCACAATGGAATTTGTAGTTTCACCACAGGGGCAGAGTTTGCCTCTGCTCTACACATACTTTGGAGATATATCATTTTTTCTTTTTAGTAAATAAATAAGTGCGGCAACGGTGCTTTTATAACTGCTTTAAACCTCAGCTGATCGGTTGGAAGGCATTACAACAACATAAAAAAGGAAATATGCTGTTTACTATTTTGAAATGTTTATTTTTTTTAATGATTGCATTATTTTGTCTTCTAGACTATGACTGCAGACAAAAGCTTATTTGGTAATGAGTTTTATCAAGCCAATGATACAGAAAGGTAATGCTTTTATTTATTTATAATAGTTGAATTTGTTTATTATTTTACTCACACATTTTTATGGTTAGGTAATCTGTATTCTAATGAACTAAGGTTCTTTCCGACACTTAAAGGAGAACTATGAGGTGAGTGAAAATCAATCATCCTCATAGTTTAATGACAATGAAACTGTAACACGCCGTCTCTATAGATCGGGAAGTGAGCAAACACATACCATCGCTCGCTCACTTCTCGATCATCTCCCTGCAGAGAGCCGCTCCCTGCAGGGATTCCTCCCCTCTGATCCGTATTGATATCCGTTGCTTTGGTCATCAATACGGATGTCCAAAGCAACACTTGTTTTCTCACACAGGGAGTCTACTATTTCCAAGTCGCAGCCTGATATAACGACACATTTCAATACATTTCATGACTGGAGGAACGGACGGGGGAGGGGGGGGTAAGAGCTGACTCTAGATAGGCAGAGCCAGCTGTCACTCACGCAGCTGGGTGGATCTCGACAGTAATGTCGGGATCCGTCGCGGCTGCGGCTATCTCAGTGTACGGCGAGCTGTAGCTCACGATATACTGAGCTTTGGGTCACAGGAGGACGCTAGTTTATGTCCTCTCGTGACCCTTTAAAAGAACTATGGGGAAAAACACTTAGCCCATAGTTCTCTTTTTTAAGTATCGAATACATGTATCGAATTTGGCCGGCTCCCGATCAACCAGCAGAAATTCTCATAGTGGGTACCGCTGTTGGCACCCTTCCACCTGGAATCCTTTGATCGCCTGATCAAAGGAAGAGGTTAGAAAATTCTCTGCTGAATCTGTTTCATTATCTTTGTTGGGTAGGTTGAATGAAGAAAATATATACGTATATAACTGGCTTTAGTGAAAAATCAGCCTGGTTATCATGGATAGTATAGGCTCCTGGGTTGTCTCAGGCCCCTGTATTAGGTTCTTTTTTTTTTGGACTGCAGCACAATAATGCTGTGAGTATTGCTCACCTTTTATACAGGCTTCTTCTAACAGTTAATAGTGGATGCTAACCAAGTGCCACTTTGGGGTCATTGGCAGCAGCTTAACGATTCATTCTTGAATGGATCAATACGGATGTCCAAAGCAACACTTGTTTTCTCACACAGGGAGTCTACTATTTCCAAGTCGCAGCCTGATATAACGACACATTTCAATACATTTCAGGATTTACTGGGAAGTCACTGCACACTTAGTGGAACCTTACCACATTAAAATAATACAACCCCAATTCCCAAAAAGTTGGGACGCGGTGTAAAATCTACATAAAAACAGAATTCAATGATTTGCAAATCTCATAAACCCATATTTTATTCACAATAGAAAACATATCAAATGTTTAAACTGAGAAAATGTACCATTTAAAATAAAATTAAAAACAGGTTGATTTTGGAATTTATGGCAACAAAACTTCTCAAAGTTTGGACAGGGCAACAAAAACCTGGAAAAGTAAGTGGTACTAACAAGGAAGAGCTGGAAGAACATTTTGCAACTAATTTAGGTTCATTGGCAACAGGTCAGTAGCATGATAGGGTATAAAAAAGAGCATCTTACAGAGTCAGAGTGTCTCAGAAGTAAAGATGGGCACAGGTTCAGCAATCTGTGAAAAGCTGCGTCTAAAGATTATCTGTTTTTATGTAGATTTTAGACTGCGTCCCAATTTTTTTGGAATCAGGGTTGTACATTTTAAAGAACATGGGTCCCTCTGGGGATATAATAGTAAGAACTTATCAACCATGATGTATTCATCACAGTTGGGTAACAAGTCGAATGCAGCAATAACAAACTGCACTTCACAGCTGATGGATCTGATGCTAAAAACTAAAGTAACAGATTCAGCAATCCAAGAAAGACATTAAAGTGAAACTAAGTACAGAATACAAAAATGAGTCCCCTTATAATAAAGTTTTATTACCTGCTAACCCTGTCGGTAGATCTGTCTTTTCCACTTCCTTCCCGTAATAAGGGGAAAATGCTGTTCGTTCTGCAGTGAAATTGGGAAATTGTTGAGCAGCTTTGTCAACCTGTGGGACAGGGTGGGCTTAGATGGACGTGTAGTTTTAAATTAACTTATTAGAGCCGGTTCACACCATATCCAGTGCATTCCAGTATGGTTAGTGGCCGGAACGCACTGGATCACATAATTAAAGCCTCCCGAGTTCTGGGGCGGTGTGATCGCAAAAATAGGCATTGTTGTACCACGCGTTCTGGTGCGGGCGATCTAAAGGGGAAAGTGGGAGGGGGGGGGGGCATGGTGGTGCTATTCATGTCAATGGCACCACAGACACGCCTCCCACCCACAGTGCGATCGCCAGCACCTATGACTTGTGGTACAGCAAATGCACTATTTTTTGCGATCGCACCACATTGGAATGCAGGCTCTTTTCCCTTGCGTTCTTGTGCGGGCGATTGCAGTGCTATTGACATCAATGGCACCACCACACACCCTCCTGCCCCAGAACATGTAAGGCTTTATTTGTGCAATCCAGTGCATTCCAGCCACTAACTGTGCCAGAACGAACTGGATATGGTGTGAACTGGCCCTTAGGAGAAAAACAAAATAAAAGCCCAACACCAGCTAACATTTTTAAGCAACACATGTTTTTTTTAACCCCTTCATGACTGAGCTAGTTTTCAGGTTCTGTTCTTTTTTTTTTCTTGTCAGTTTATATCAAGCAATCACTATGACAGCTTGATAAATTAACTTTTTTATTTTATTTTTGGCTATTAGGCTGATCCAAACTTAGGAACAGCTAATAATAACCTTAGAGACTGATCCTGACTTTAGTCAGATTCAGATCTCACTAAAAGCTCTTTGATCGTGCCTAGACGATCAGAACTGATACATTTCACTCAAAAGACACCGGGCACTGACCCCCCCACACAGTGTGGAATACCAGAGGGCCGGGAGAGAGACCGGGCATTTTTCATATTATCTACATTCCAAGAAAAAGAAAAATTGCTCACTAGAACGGGACAAAAGCAGAAATCTAGGAGTCGATATGCAAAAAGAGCACCATGAGTTGAGAAGAAATGATTACAGTTGTATTCTATTATTACATCTTCAGCTAACCCTTTATGTTGGTCCATTATGTGAACTTAATGGCCTCTTACAGTCTATGATGTAATAACTAGGATTAATTAAAGATACAAAACAGGTCTTAGCTGTGATGGGTAGAATGCTTAACATTGTATAGATTTATGTTTTTACATCATTGATCTGAAGGGTATTGTATTCCTTCATTATGTATAGTCTAGCTCTAGAGGCTCTGACACTTCATTTTAACTTTATTTTGGACATGGTTTGGTTGGAGGACCAGTGCGTCTTTACACATGTCAACCTCCTTCCTCATCCTAGGGACAAATCTCATCCCTGCCATGAATTTACTAGAGCTAAAAGAAACTGATCTATTTTCAAGGCACTGGCTGATGTGAATGCCACCATCAGAAGAAGGATAGCTAACAGGGGTTACCTGTCTTGGATGTTAGATTGTGTGATCCATATTGTGGAGGATAAACCTAGAAAGAGATGTTCATGCATAAAAATGAGTAGTGGTAATCTATCCTTTACATACAGTATATTAGAGCTGCAGCTAACGATTATTTTCAAAATCGATTAGTTAGCCGATTATTAAGTTCGATTAATCGGTTAATCGGATAAACAATAAAATACATTTTTAAAATTGGATGCGGGCGGGCGGGTCTGGCAGCGGTGAGCGTGAGGTGGGGAGGAGGTGCGGCGCGCAGCGTGTGTGGAGCCGTGAACAGGGCCAACTGATCGGAAGCCGATTAATCGATTATTGAAAAAGTTGACAACTTTTTCAATAATCGATTATGTCGATTAGTTGTTGCAGCCCTACAGTATATTCAGTACAGTGTTTAATATGAGCAATTTTGTTCATTTGGGTCCCATATAGAAACCTTTCTGATCAAACATCAACAGATTGTTCTATCGAGGGGTCAGCAGATGTCGCTGTTGTGCTTCCTGGCATGCAGGGTCTAGTTTTAGTTCCACAATATCTGATAAGAATTTTAATAATTGTAATTTAATTAATTGTAATACCCGGTGGGTGGTGTATTTGTTCACCCACATTGTATGTTAGGTGCAATATGTGAATTGTGCCATTTAGCGTCTGAAAAAAGGGATATCTGTACATTTTTGTGATTCTGATACCATTGGAGTCCGTAACCTTTCCAGTGTCTCAAAAACCTTTTTCATCATTCATCTAGGGACACAGGATCAGTATTAGTTTGGACTGGTGCCTTTAAGAGAAATAGTCTAGAATAGGGATGTCCAGATACCAGTGCCGATACTTGGGTTGCAGCTGAGACCTGGCTCTGGTACTCCACCGATGTCCTGCAATCATTAGTCTGTATTGTTTTAGAAAAACTGTCACATGACAATAAACAAAAATGTATCAGTACTTGTATCTGTGAGTACTTGGACAAGTATCAGTACTTGTGCTTGGAAAAATGGTATTGGTGCATCCCTTATATATATTTATAAAAAAATAATAATGCATTAAAATGGGAATGTACAAATCCCAGGAGCTCCACATGTGCCTTAAAAATGACAGCTGCCTCCTAACTATTGATTTTTTTCTCTAGGCTAGTCCTGGAGCTAGAAAAGTGTCTGTACTTGTACTTGTACCGAGTACTGTACTTGGTATCTGAATTTCCCTAGTCTAGAAGATATGTTGTCTGCACACCATTCTGCTTCAGAATATCATCTTTTTTTCATATTCCTTTAGCATGACATGTGAATGCAACGTTTTGGAGCCTCACAGGACCCCTTCGTCAGGCAAAATGTCATTGGCCAGCCAAGTATAACCTCTCCCACTCCCATGATGTTTCAATTTTCTGCTCATCTCCTAGGAGGATGGACATATTTTCTCTTTAGAGAAAAGTTTTTTTTCTAGAATCTTTTTTACTTTTTTCAAGATTGACTTTCTGTTTGTCTTTCTGGAAGGTTCCCATAAAGGTTTCCTAGTTTGACTATTTTTGGTTTTGGGGACGCACTGGGGTCCCAGCGTGCATTCTAGATTGCTGGGCCCCAGTGCGTCCCAGCACCTTATTAGGAGGAGTTGGCTACCTCCTGGTACACCTGCATGCAATTTATCGACTGCATTAATATGCTCACACTTGGAGACTCGTTTACATAGAGTTAGGACCACACTTTGCAGAGGTGCCTTGGCGCAGCGGTGTGGCTTCTACATATTTTTGGCCAAAAGTCAGTGCAACTAAAACCTCTGATTTTAACGCATACTGTTGACAGGGCAATTTGTTTGGTTGCAGGCTAGCTGGCAGGTGAAGCTGGGGATTTTTTGTGTTTTGTATTCCCATAAAGGACAACCTGCTTCATGTTCCACCATTTCTCGGTGGGGACCTAAAGGAGAAAGTTCTCCTTCAGATCCTCCTCTACTGATTGATAGCAGGCAGTGGGCGGGTGCAATAGCCAGCCTGCTATTGGCTATTTTAAATTACAAAAGCCAATAGCAAACTGGTTATTGCACTCTTCGACCCGTCCAACAGCACCATGTCCTGACAACCCCCCCTTCTCTTGGCCCCGACACCTGACAGCCGGTCTCGGTCTTCTCCTCTGCCTCTGCCGATACAGGCAGGGGAGAGCAGTTGGATCGCAAGTGACAGACTGCAGCGAGGAAGGAGAGCGGCAGAGTCGGTGGTGGTGGCGACGGCGGCTCAGCTGAGTTGTGGAGGGGTGGGGGAACGACATCTGAGCAAAATTGCGTGGAGGGCAAAGGAAAATGGCTGAGCAGAGTGTCTGCGGAAGGGAGGGTTAGAACAGCCAAGCATAGGTGTGTAGGGGGGAAACGGCTGAGCAAAGCTTTTGCTGGACAGCTTGGTCTTTAGAGGAGAACCATGAGGTGAGCGCTTTTCACTCACCTGATAGTTCTAGCCGACCTGTGACAGTAGATCACTAAGTGAGCGAACACATACTGGCGTTCGCTCACTTCTCACATTCCACCCTTCCCACTCCGATTCTCCAGCACTGCCTCTAGATAGTGACAGCTGGCTCTGCCTAACGCAGCTGGGCGGATCCAGACATAATTGTCGGGATCCGCTACAGCTCGCGGTATACTGAGCTTAGGGTGACGGGAGGACGCTAGTTTGTGTCCTCCCATTACCCTGAGGAGAGCTATGGGGAAAAGCCCTAACCCCATAGTTCTCCTTTAAGGCAGTTGAAAAATTAACAGACATACTAGGCAGATTAACAGGTAATACACATTTGTTAAAAAAAACAATGGGGGGAATATATCAAAACTGGAGCAGAAGAATCTGGAGCAGCTTCCCATGGCAACCAATCAGCTTATCTCTTCAGTTTGTTCAGTTAAGATTTGAAAATGAAAGAGAGAAGCCAATTGGCTGCCATGAACAGCTGCTCCAGATATTGTCTTCTCCAGTTTTGATACATTCACCTTAATGTGTCACACCAAGTTAGTCACACACACAGCCACTTGGCCAAAGAGTGATTCAAGCACTCGGCTTTAAAAATGAAAACTAGAAGCTGATTGGTTGCTATGTACAGCTGCTTCATATTCTGTCTGCTCCAGGCTTAGTAGATTTCCCTTAACAACTTGCTGACCAGGTGTTTACACCCTCTTCCTGGCCAGGCCATTTTTCAGTATTCAGCGCTGCAGTACGTTGACTGACATTTAATCCGTCATGCAACGCTGTACTGAAATGAATTTTATACAATTTTTTGGGGACAGATAGAGCTTTATTATGGTGGTATTTAATCAACACTACGGGTTTTATTTTTTACTATATTAAGGAAAAATTCGTCATACAATAATACAATTTATTATTACCCAATTTTTTGGTAAAATATAAAAGACGGGCTCACGTCGGGTAAATGGAGACCAAAGATGTCAAGCTTTAAAATTGTGTGCACCCGCGAAATCGCAAAAAACTACCGCACCCAAAATTGGCCATAGGCGACGCTTTAAAAGCTTTTACCGCTCATCAGTTTAGTGTTATCAGTGATTGATGGCTTTAAAATTATTGCTCTCACTGCGACGTTCGCGGCGATATGTAACATGTTCAGCCTAATGGGTGCAATCGTCACTTTCGCACGTATACGCACTTGACGCATGTTTACATGCATGCATGTATGTATGGGTGGGGACTTTTTAAAAAAAATTTGTGAGTTGTTTTTTTTATTGTTATTTATTCTTTCTCATGTGTTTACTATATAAAGAAAAAAATACAGATTTAAAAAAAAAAAAACAGTTTTCCTTAAATTATGTTAATTTAATGTGTTTAATGTGTTCTGCTACATTTCATTGGTAAAAAAAATCCAAATGAGTTTAAATTAATTAGATTGTCTTATTGCTAGTAGGCTGGCACGGTGGTAGATACTGGCGTGTTCTGCTGGCACTGAGTGCTGATGATATGTGCTGCAAATGTGGCACTGATGACACTGAAACTGTCAATCGTGCTGATGACAATGCGACTGGCACTGATGACAATTAAACGCACTGATATTGTGAATCGTGCTGATGACACTGCGACTGGCACTGACGATGCTTTAAACGCACTGACACTGTGAATCGTGCTGATGACAGTGAATAATAAATGTGAATCGTGCTGATGACAGTGACACTGTGAATCTCAAAGATGACACTGAATTGACACTTTGACACTGTACTGTAGCAATGTATCAGTGTATAAGAGTGTATCAGTGTGTATCACTTTAAATGCTTACTGTGGATGATCTGTGAACTTTCTATCTCCTCTCTCTCACAACCGAACGGTGTGTGAGAGAGGAGATAGAGGAGATAGTGACAGGGCTGCAAACTGCTGGGGGTTATTCACTGGGGGTTATTCTACTGGGGGTTATTCACAAAGCTGCCGAAGGCAGCCGAGTGAATAACCCAGATGATGTGAAATGAGCCGAGCGCTGTTGGTCTATTCACTTCTGGCTAAAATCAACCGTACATCGGCTGCCTTTTGGGCTGAGCCGTATTGCAGAAGGACTTCAAATCAGCCGATCCAACGCTCCAGCATTTTACTTGCTGCCGTTCTCCCCTTTTCACATAGGGGCCAAACGGCAGTGAGTGAATAGCCGAGTGGCATTCGGGTCGGCTATTCTGCTCGGTACCTCCGAGGTAGAAAAGAAGTGGAAAGAATGTAGAAAAGAAAAAAAACTTGACTTTCCCAGTTGTTATTGTTTATTGACAGATCAGCATCTCCAGGTCATTTGGGGACGCTGATCTGTCATTACAACTGGGCAGAGCGAGCCGTGAGCTCACGACTGGCACCACCCAGCTGTCATTTGCAGGGCGAACGGCTGGCCCTTCTGCAGGCCGTTCTCCCAGCTTTGGCTGCCACTATAGCTCAGTCGAGCTGAAGCATATGCCTTTGGCTCGACTGAGCCACTCGGGTGCCTTCGGCTGATGTACGGGCTATAGTGAATAGCCCGTACAGCAGCCCTTCGGTTCAGTCAGAGACGGCCGAAGGATCAGCCGAAACAATGGCTGGATCCTTCAGCTCTTTAGTGAATAACCCCCTACTGTGTAAATGCTACTGCATACTGCATCACACATGTTATTTTTCATTTTACCCATAGTTCCGCTTTATTGATTTTAAAGAGGGCTTTGCATGTATGCAGAAGTGAAAAATGTGTGATTGGCATTCACACAATTAACCTCAAATTACTGTAACATACAGTAATATTGCATAACATGCCTTCTGCTTTATGTGAGTTGTATATGAGTCAGCGCGGGGGTTTAATAATTTGTGGTTTTTGAATACTTTTTTGAAAAGGCATGTGATGAACATTGTATGAAGGAGTGTGTTACCAAGCGCTTCCCCCATTCCATTGTGTGGTCCGCCTTGAAGATTGCCCACTCTGTTGTTTTTCATAAGATTGTAATAGATAGCATTACATTTAGTCATGATGATTATTAACGCAGTTTCAGTAAAGGACCACCCTACTCGCGGTTTTGTGCACAGTCATATAGGCATTTTTACACGCAGCAGTCCTACAGGTCTATTCACAAAAGGACATCTAGGACAACATAGCTGAATTGGAGAATTTTTCCAAATCCGCTGTTTTGGCCTAGATTGTTCACTTCTCCTGCCTTCTCCAAACTCTTCACCCTTTTGTATAACTTTGAAGACCCTACAAGTACAAAAAACGATTAATCTACCACAAATCACTCAGCTCTGGGGTGCTAAAGAATCCATAGAAGGCGAAATGCAAGTCATGTGCACCTGCAATGAATCCTGAATGATCTCTGAATCGGTTCAAAGTGATGTCAAAAGCGCACTGCATTTGCTTGTCAAAGCCTTTCACCACAGATCCTAATCCACATTGAACTTACAGGACAACAGTATTGTGTATATTTCAATGAGGATTCCTCTTTTGCGGTCTTATTTCCAAAGTGAAGGGATATCTGCTCCACAAAGCACTACATGCGGTGGTCTTTGGAATTGATCTCTATTTCATATGCCATGGTGACGGTAATAGAGTGATCAGGCCGAAGGTTATGTTCATAATAGCTTTATATACACTCACTGGCCAATTTATTAGGTACACCTTGCTAGTACCAGGTTGGACCCCGTTTTGCCTTCAGAACTGCCTTTATTCTTCGTGGCATAGATTCAACAAGGTGTTTGAAACATTCCTCCAGAGATTTTGGTCCATATTGACATGATAGCATTACAGGCCCAAAGTGTGCCAAGAAAATATCCCCCACACCATTACACCACCACCAGCCTGAACCATTGATACAAGGCAGGATGGATCCATGCTTTCATGTTGTTAACGCCAAATTCTGACCCTACCAGATGAATGTTGCAGCTGAAATCAAGACTCATCAGACCAGGCAACGTTTTCCCAATTTTCTAACGTTTGTCCAATTTTGGTGAGCCTGTGCGAACTCTATCCCCTGTTTCCTGTCCCTTGCTGACAGGAGTGGCACCCGGTGTGGTCTTCTGCTGGTGTCGCCCATCTGCTTCAAGGCTCAAGGTGTGTGCGTTCAGAGATGGTATTCTGCATACCTTGGTTGTAACATGTGGTTATTTGAGTTACTGTTGCCTTTCTATCACATTGAACCAGTCTGCCCATTCTCCTCTAACATCATCAAGGCATTTTCATCCACACAACTGCCGCTCACTGGATATTTTCTCTTTTGCGGACCATTCTATGTAAACCCTTAAGATGGTTGTGCATGTAAATGCCAGTAGATTAGCAGTTTATGAAATACTCAGACTAGCCCATCTGGCACCAACAACCATGCCACGTTCAAAGTCGTTTAAATCCTCTTTCTTCCCCATTCCGGTGCTCGTTGTTAACTTCAGCAAGTCGTTTTCACCATGTCTAAATGCATTGAGTGGCTGGCATGCGATTGGCTGTTTAGCAATTTGTGTTACCAAGCAATTGAACAGGTGTACCTAATAAAGTGGCCGGTGAGTGTATATTCGCACAATAACCACATTGAGCTGGCCTTTTAGCTCCCGTTCATACCTAGCCATTTTGTTGCTATGCATGACAAAACACTCAAGACAAGGAATCCCATTCGTTTCTAAGGCCTCTGCCTGTCATTGGAAAAAGTACATGAACTACTTATTGGCACAATATATCACTTTTTAGTCCTATAGAACATGCATATTAAAGTGGACCCCCTTTCACTAAAAATCACATCGGCATGTAACTCTGCATGCTGATATGAAATCATCTTACAGTCATTAGTTAAAGGAACATTTTTTGCTTTTACTTACAATTGTTTTTTCACTTCCTGGTTAAGTGAGGCACTGGTGATGTAGCCCTGTCCTCACAGATGCATCCTGGGAAGGCTACACTACCAGTGCCTTGCTGGGAAATCTCATCTGTAAACTGCATAATCTTGTGAGGGGAAAGGCATTTTTACCCCTGAGATGATGTGCAGTGTCACATGTTCCAGGAGGCACACCCAGAGCTCCAGGATGTACAGGGAGATTGCTCCATCTGCCCACAGTGAAAGTGGGTAGGGCTCATTTTATGCTGTGGAACTTCTCTCATGCTCCAATATATGTGAGAAAGCTGCAGTCAGAGAGATGTGTATAATGCAAAGAACCCATGGCCTACATTTCAAAAGCCTCAGATTTGGTACTATGTAGAAAGTGAGCAGACAATCGACTATGAAGAGTTAGCTAGCAGAGCTGCCAGGCAACAAGATGAACACCGGGATAAAAGTTAGAGCCAATGACCAGGTAGGCTGTTTAAAGCCTGATTCCACCTTTTGCAAAAAATAAATGGACCCATATTGATTTTAAATAAAATAATTTATACTTTTTATTAATCTATACCATCAATCAGCGTCATTGGAAATATTGACCATTTGCAGTTAAAAGCGATTTACAGATTACAGGGAGATCCTCAACGGTTTCTAACCCAACTTTTTAATAGCAGTGTAAGACTACTTCACTTCCATTCACATCTCTCTGATGCAACGTCACAGTTGTGTAGTAGAGTGAGTTGCAGCAGAGCAGCCCATTCATTTGAATGGACTCCCTATTGCATCTAATCACACTCACAGAACTGCAATCAACTTTTATTAAACAAATTACATCATACCACAACTCACATGAGATTGGCTAGATGTTTTAGGGTACCATCAAGAAACAATGGCACGGCAGCGCACCTAACAGTGCAACATGCGATGTGGAATCGCACGCGGGTTCATACAAGGTCCCTTGTAACACTGTTTTTTTACTTTGTTAGGAGGACTAAAGTCTCTTCCAATCTGATAGAATACCCTTAAAGTGTATTTACACTTTTGCAGTCAAATATAAGAAACTTACTCTGTATGTTTGTTATGTGTTCCCACTCACATACCAAAAAATAATATAAGAGTGTCTTAGCTTTCTAGCTGTTTGCTTATGCATATGAGTTGAACTCAGTGAAAAGGATTTTATGGAAAGTAAAAAAATTCTATTTTTTAAAGTAATGCTATGTAAATGGGAACATATAACAATTAAAAAAGTAAGTGTTATGCTTGTTTGGCTGAAAAAGAGGAAATGCACTTTAAATATGGTCATAGGTCTTCAAGTTCAAATACCGTTTGGTGTAGCTACTTTGAACGGTCAAAAGCTTTCCTGTGTGTTAATACATAAAGGCTTTTGTAGCAGCCCTTAAAAATATTCTAAAGCAGTGGTCTCAAAAGGACCAGCCTGCAGGCCAATTGCGGCCCGCTAGCCGGTACTATGCGGCCCGGAGCCAGCTGACAAGTCAGGTACGCGGTCACTGACCATGTACCTGACTTGCAGGAGCAGCTACACGGTCTGCATCTCTGTTGGATGCAGACCACAGAGCTGCTCCTGTCACTGCTAGCACTCAGATCCTTTTAGCTGGAGCTCAGTTTTGAGCTTTGGCCGAAAGGATTAATTGGGGGTGTATTATTTTATATGTACAGGGGTAGTATTTTTTTTGTCTATAGGGGGGCCCTATTAGGCTCCATTCACACCTGTAAGTTTAGGTGCATTTAGGGATTCCTGCATCAGGAACTTGCATTTCCTGCAGCAGGAATGCCTAATCTGGCGTTTATAAGCAGCAGCTGTCACCCATTCAAGTTAATGATCAGGTGACAGCTGCTGCTTGTGAACACCTGCACACCGCATGTAATGGTATGTTATATGATTACATTCGTTTAGGAATCAATCACTTTTCCCAGATGCATCGATTGTGCATCCAGGGAGAGTGTTTTCTAACCGTGTGTGATCATATCACATACTATTACATGTGTTGTGCAGGCGTTTACATGGAGCTGCAGTCACCTGATCATTAAAGGAGAACTATGGGGTCAGTGTTTTTCCCCATAGTTCTCCTTGGGGTAACGGGAGGACACAAACTAGCGTCCTCCCGTCACCCTAAGCTCAGTATACCGCGAGCTACAGCTCGCGGTATACTGAGACGCCGCACCTGGAGCGGATCCCGACTTAGATGACGGGATCCGCCCAGCTGCGTGAGTGACAGCTGGCTCTGCCTATCTAGAGGCAGAGCCAGCTGTACCCGCCCCCTCCCCCGTCCGTTCCGCCAGTCAGCGCTGGCAGATCGGAGAGGGGAATCCAGCCCCTCCCCCTGTCACGGCAGAGAGCCGTGACAGGATCGAGAGGTGAGGGAACCCGGTATGTTTTCCCTCACCTCCCGATCTACTGAGCCGACCTGTGACAGTCTCATTGTCACAGGTTGGCTTAGAACTATGACGTGAGTGGAAATCACTCATGTCATAGTTCTTCTTTAACTTAAATGGGTGACAGCTGCCGCTTGTAAACACCAGATTAGGGATTCCTGCTGCAGGAAAACGCAAGTTCCTGTCGCAGGAATCCCTAATTGCAGCTAAACTTGCAGATATGAATAGGGCCTTATTGTGTGTATATTGGTGTCCGTAGTACCATACCAGATATAGTTAACTTTAATTTTGAAGTATATTTGGCAAATGGCCCCCATGGGAGAAATAAATTTGTCGAGTGGACCCCGAGTGAACTGAGTTTGGGACTCCTGTTCTAAAGTGAGATTAAGTTGGTGAAAAGTTCCCACGTAAGGGAAATCCCCATTACTAGTCATTTCTAGATGTTTTTCAGTCCCAGATCTCCTATGTACAAAGAATCATTGATTGATCTGTGGGCACTTTGAATAGCCTTCCTATGTCAAGTTGCAGTATTAATAGTGTGTTTTGTGTAGGCAATATGAACTGTGAATATATGAGTCATGCATCCAAGCAGGGATTTATAGTAAGGTGGTACAGTATGACTCAGAATTAAGGCTGCCCTGTAACCTCAGCAGTGGTTCGAGGCTCTGGTGGTAATAACCGTTGATTGCTCATTGCAGCAGAAGCAGTATGTTCTTGGTGTATACTTCTGTGTTTTACATAGATAAAAAGTTCAGATTGCTTTTGCTGAAGGAGTATGATATTACAGATGCCTGTGCTCTGAATGGAAGCTCTGCTGTAAAAAAAAAAAATATATATTTTATAAGCTGAACTTCAGGTACATAAAACACTAATTTAAATATTTTATTACAGGTATTTATATAGCGCCGACAATTTACGCAGCACTTTACATAGTTGCACATTCACATCAGTCCCTACCCTCAAGGAGCTTATAATCTAAATATGTTTTCCAGTAAATTTATGTTTAAAAGCAAATGGTGTAAGTACCTAAATTTGACTCGGCAAGAGCCATTTGCAATCCCCTGCACAGCAAAGCTTAGATTGGGAGAAGGAGAAGCAACACAAAGAGTCTAATTGTGCAAGCTAAACATAAATGCACATTTTCTTAAAAAGCAGTATAGGGCCCAATTTAACATGAATGAAAAAAACGTTTGCGTTACCTAAAACATCCAAAGAGTTTATTTAAGGCACAACAGCATTTTAAAGGATGAAGCAGATACATATTCAACCACTTGATTTGCCCAATGCCCATTTTTGTCCAATGCATGCACAGTTTTATCCACAAGGGGGAGAGCTAGTACTTCACATTGCCATCGTCTTGCTAAGTAGATGTATTTTCTGTTTTCTTCCAGGGTGAGTTTTAGAAAAGTGATGCCAACCACTAAAAATAAATTAGAACAAATGCTCCGTGCTGCAGATTGTGCAGTTTTACTTGCCTTACAGAAACATCTGTTTGCCTCTGAAAACCCCAAAGTGTTCTGAATATAGGTGTAAACCACTTAATTAACAACCTGAGGCCTAAGAAAGCTGGAATATTTCTCATGCCTCTTCAAATTCTTAGTATACAAAAGTGATTTTTTTTTTTTTTGAGTATGCTTACCATTAATAGTTTGTAATTTTATTATTATTATACAGGTTTTATATAGCACCAATAGTTTGTACAGCGCTTTACAATATAAGGAAGATATTACAGTCACAATACAATTCAAGACAAGATGCTAAGGAGGGCCCTGCCCGTAGGTGCCACAGTTATAAATAAGCTCTATATGCACTCCTAATTATAACAATAACTATCTAAATATTTAAACAAAGAAATGCCACTTTGAAAAAAGGAAGTTGCCAACTGTTGAGAGTGACATTAAGACGACTGTTTTCTAATTTAACCAGGACATACATACACACACATATATAGTGGAGAGTAATGATAACACTGGATATAGTTTTATATTCTCTTTTTGTGCCTTGTGCCAAGCTTTATGATGGGTTTGTAGCATATTCCCACATTTACAGGTGAAACTCGAATAATTAGAATATCGTGCAAAGTTAATTTATTTCACTAATGCAACTTAAAAGGTGAAACTAATATATGAGATAGACTCATTACATGCAAAGCAAGATAATTCAAGCCGTGATTTGTCATAATTGTGATGATTATGGCTTACAGCTCATGAAAACCCCAAGAACCCCAAATCCACAACCTCAAAAAAGTAGATTATTACATGCAATCAATAAAACAAGGATTGTACATAGAACAATATCGGACCTCTGAAAAGTACAAGCATGCATATGTACTCAGTACTTGGTTTGGGCCCCTTTTGCAGCACTTACTGCAATTACTTTTGCACGATATTCTAATTATTCGAGTTTCACCTGTATAGACCCCAGGGATATAAAAATGGAGAAATATGGAATACATTTTATAAGATTAGTATATCTAAATAAATCTGTAGGCTTACACGTGCCTGCTCACGTGTTTGTTTTCTCTTCAGAGCGCCTGGGTATTGCCAAACCCTGGATGCTTTATTATACATCTTTCCATCGCGGCCTCTGTAAATACATTAAATAGGTTACAAAGTGATGGGGGATACTGAAGACTTGGCGTGACAAAGGAACAGGTAATTTCTACAGGTCAGCAAGAGGGGTGGGTTGGGACTGCTGTATCCTTGGAACATTTGGATATGGAGAAGAGGATGTTGGAGTTGGGGCATGTAGGAAGAGTAGATGGAGGCTGGTGGAAGCATGGAGCTGAATAAGAAAGGATTAAAGTGGACCTTTCAGTAAATTTAGAAGTCTGTATGAATGAATTTCGGCCATGACACAGTATACAGAAACAGTTGAATCTTGAATCTGCAGCAGCAGATTCAAGGTGCGGAAGATTAATACATTTGATTGTGGGACTTTTTTTGAAACCTTTCACCCCCTCCCCCCTGCTATCTTCATCCTGTCCAAGTATGTGATTTGTATATTAAAGCCTGCACCTCCCTTATTCTGCACATGAACCCCTTGATCGCCTTCTTCCCAGTTTGCGACCTGAACATTAACCCCTTCACTTCTCCTCCCTCTGTATAATACCTACACATTAATGATGCACTGTATCTAGTGCACCATTACCAAACTCCATGTTTTCAAAGGCATCTCCACCCTCCACTAATATTTCATTTGCATGGAGGTGTGTGGAATGAGTCACCTTTTTCCCCCCAAACACACTGGTGATGAAATTTGTGACAGATTACCAGCTCCACCCGTCTTCTGCCACCTATTCAAGGTTGCTCCCAGTTTGCATTTTATTGATGATATGGGGAATGCAGAAGGAGGAGTGATACTGTGTTGCAGGAGGGCAGAGCATAGACCCCAGGTGGGTAAAGCTGACCATACATCAGTAAAATTTCATTTGAATGTTCATAAGGTAATTCAGAAAAAACCCTTTGTCAAAACATTTGATGTTACCATCATGGAACCCACACATTTTGTATGATATTTACTTCGATTGGCATGGCAGTATGTCACATTCTAACATTCAAAAGTTCTCCTTATGAAATAAAGTTTTCCAAGTACATGTACATTACAATAATTTTGAGTTTTGCTGGTCAGAAGCCACATTCACAGTTTCATTTTTTCAGCTAAGAATTTTACTATTCTTTCTTTTTCAATTTTTTCAGCTCAATATGGTGGAAACGATTGTGAATTTGTCCCTGTTAACTTTTAGAAAATCTAACAAATGTTTCCAAAATTGGTTTTGTGCAGAGTGACTGCTTAACTACCTCAATACTAGTGTGCTTCTTCAGTCCAAAAAATGAGGCTGTTTGTAGTGTCCTGGCATTTCTACTTTACCCCTTAAGTAGGCATTTCTACTTTAATAGCCAGCGGGCCCGTCTAAACAGAAAGCCGTCGGGACTCTGTTTGCGTCTGTAGACCTAGCTGTCGGTTTTAAAATGGAAGTGATTCTGGCGGCTCAGCTGCCACCAGATCCCTTCTTCGGGCCGGTAAAGTGCCTGCCGCCCCCGCTACCTCCGCCATGTTTCCTGGGCTCTGCCATCCCTCCTACAGGCCCAGGAGCGGCATCTCGGGTGTCGGTGGGAAGCTGGGGAGGAGAACGGCCTATGGGACTGGGTGCGACGCGTAATGCATCATTTCCGGTCCCTGAGCTCTCATTGCTCGGCTCCTGAAGCCAAGCAATAAGCTATTGATGTGCGATTTGCACTTCCAATACCGATTTAGAGTGGAAAGGTGACACCAGGAGTCTTTTGGATCCCCAGTATCACCTTTAAAGAGGACCTGTCACCACCAATATGCTGTCACATGGGGGGCTTGTAAGTTTTTAAAAAAAGTTTAAAAACATAATATAAAATAATCATAAATGTTAAAATAATAAAAACAGTTTTTTTTTAAAGGTCCGCACGACCACGTGCATTTTTACGTAAACATGCGTCAGGTGCACCTACATTTTGGTTATCACCGCAGACGCCAGAGTGAGAGCAATAATTCTAGGGCCAATATTTATGCGTATCTCTAAATTGATGACCTGTAGGGGCTCTCAAAGTGCTGCCTATGGACTTTTTGGGGTACTGAATTTTGTGACCGTTTCACAGACGCACACAATTTTTAACCTGGGTATCTATTTACTTGTCGTAACCTCATCTTTTATAGTTTACCAAAAACAAAAAGGAATTATGTTGTGTTTTGGTTCACAGAATTGAACTTAAGTGCATTTTTTACTAAATTTTTGGGTTTGATAAAGAGTTGCGCTAATATCATGCAACATAGAAATTTGCAACTGCCGCCATTTATTTGTTACAGGGTCTTGGCTTTCAGAAAATGTATAATGTTTGGGGGTTTGAAGTAGTTTTCTAGACCTAAAATGTGGATTATAACGTGTGCAAAGAAAAAAAAAAAAGACCTTGGTAGCAAATGGGTCCTGAAGTAGGGGTTAATATGATTTATAACAGAAAATACGTTTTTGTTTATTTTTTTTCCCCAAAATGTTTTTGTTTTTTTGTTTACCATATAAAGAAAACAAAAAAACAGCGGGTATTAAATACAACCAAAATAAAGCTCTAACTGCCTCAAAAACATTATTTGGGTAAAGTGTTGCATCATTTGTGTAATTGTAAGTCCAACTATCACTGGCAACTATCTAATTGCACTGAAAAATGGCCTGATAATGAAGGGTTATAAACAGGCTGGTAGAACGCTGGTAATATTGGGCAGAGTGTTTAATTCCTTATTTATGCATTTTGTATCATTATTGTATAGTCTTGGATAAAGTAAAACTGCAAGCAAAGATACTGTGTATTGACAGCTGTTGAGAGAAAGGGTTTTCTCCACGTCGATGGTTAAAAACGGAAAGTCTGTAGTCCACTTTGACCGGGTTTTGTCAATGGGAGTAGGTGCATACCAGATAAACTAAAAAAATGAAACCGTGTATGGATAAAAAAAAAATGTTTTTTTGGAATATACACTGTGCCTGAATATAGGATTTACAAGAAGTTAGGGAGCATAAACTAAATCAAAATAATTTACTTCCCAATCGGATTTAATGGAGAGGATTGCAACAATTTTATTTTGCCTGACTTTAAGTGGGGTCAGGTTCAGTATAGTGTATTTTTGAGGGGGGTTTGGATCATGATCTCTAGGTATTTGCATTTGTGGACCCACTAAAACCAGGTGTCAGATGGAGAGAGTTCTGTTGTTGGTACAGTAGAAAGCATAATAGATTTTTCCAGGTTAACGTTAGAACCTGTGAAGGTACTACATTTCAAAAATTCCCATCTGGATAAATTAGTTTCATCTGCATTGAGGGAAATCCTTTTTCTAATGTCTACCCTGGGTAAGCCCTTTAGTGTTCAGGAATGTCTTATTAGATTTGCAAATGGTTCTATTTCCGATGCAAATAAAAATAGTGATAGGGCAACCCTGCCTTTGTAGCCAGTTAAAGTTGGATAAAAGGAAAGTTGACTCAGTGGCAAGGTTTTATACAAACAATCTCACTGTAATTGTATCCATTTATCCATAAATTTGAGTTTGAACTCCTTCTGTTCAGTACCACCCATAGATATTCCCATTCTACAGAATGGTGTCCAGTGACACCACAAGGCTAGATTCACCAGACTCCTGTGCTGCATGCCTCTTTAAGTGCAATCTCCTAATGTTAGTAAAGGTATGTTTGCCTGTCCATAAAGCCCTTTTTGGTCTGGGTTCACTAGGTTAAAATGACTTTACAGAAGTGATTGGCTAGAAGTTTGGCTAGAATCTGCAATTAAGCAGTAGCATGTGATAATGCGAGCCACATAATTCCACATGTTTATCAGGTTTGAGAAGAACAAAAATCAGAACTGAAAGTTTTTAGCTAAAATGAAGTGCCAGGCTATTAATGTTAGAAGTGAAACTAAAATACAAAAATTATTATTGCAAATATGATCATCAAAATTTAGCAGTGTTAAACATAACCGTGACACCCAGAATTTTCAGCAGCAGCGTGAATTATCTCAGTACTCAACGTATCTACTATGCATGTATAACAAATCTCCCATGCTAAATTAAATGCAAAAAAAAAAAGATCACAGAAGGAGCTGATTGTTTAAGAGCCACATTCAGGGAATCCCCCCCACTACTCAAAAGGGATGTGGACTTGGAGACCAATCTACTAGGTGTCAGGAGGAGTTGAGCCTTTTTCTTTATGGGCTGAGTGCACGATACACTTGGGGAAGGCGGAGGAATTGCTTATTTATTGTATTTGTGACACATTGGTGTTGTATTGGACTTGGAGCTATTACAGATTGTTAAGAACCAGAGGTCTTGCTGCACTCCTTACCGGAACATCCAAGTGCAGAAGTAGGGACCACGGACGGCACCATGAATAGTACAAATGAAGAAATAATGTCACCAGCACTCATTTTGAGCCTGATGAAGGGGATCCCCTGAGGCCCCCGAAAGCACTTGCATTGAATGGCAATGTGTCATTAAACGGACTATTGCTTAATTACCACTATGGTGTGCTGGTGACCATTATTTCTTCATTTGTACTATTACAGATTGTGACACATATGAATTGTGGACCTGTTGAACATCTGAGCAACTCGTGGTGATTATGAAATATACTGTAGTTCTTGATGGACACTCTGATGGAATTATTTGATTTATAATTAAACGTGTTTTTGTTATTTATATATTTTGCATTTAATTTTGCATGGAGGATTTGTTAAACATGCATTGTAGATACGTTGAATACTGAGAATTCACGCTGCTGCTGTTGAAAATGTTGGTGGTCACTGTTATGTGTAACACTGTATAACACTGTTAAATTTTGATTTAACACCACTGGATTCATGATCCCATTTGTATTAATATTTTTTATAGTTTAGTGTCACATCTAGCAATAATAGCTCGGCATTTCATTTTAGGATTATACTTAACTAATACGCTTTTGTTGGTGTAGGTATCCGTGCTTGGTAGCTTTACTTTCATACTTTGGTGCAGGAGTATATCACATTTATACAAAACGTTTTTGGTTGGCCAAGTGAATCGCATTACTATTTCTCAATCATTATAAAACTGCTTAAGTATTTACATAGTGCATATGTATTTTCTGTGTGTGGAAGAATGAAAGTCTCATCTGTCACTGCCGTATGAGAAAGATTAACTTTTTTGGTAGATAGGGACATTTCTGTTTTTTGAAAGTTCATTCATACAAAGGATACTTTGTGAGTCTGTCAAACGCCAACTTATGTCTATTGCAAGTTTCAGCTTTGATACTTGAGCCCCACTGCACCAAAGATTTTTTTATTGGAATTGTTTAACTTTTTTTACAACAACATTTAGCGGTCTAATATACTAGATTTCGATCTTCTCAAAGAGCAATGCATCCACAGAACAAAGGAATGGATGTCAGTGTTTGATTATTATCTGAGCACATGTTCTGCCAGGCCTAGAAGTATCTTTGATTTCTTGAGGGCATGTTGACAGTGAATTGTGGTTATTTGTGGCCACAGTGTATGTATGGCCACCATTAACCCCTAAAAAGAGATGCAAATGGACATTAGGCAGCTCAGAAAAGAACACAGAAAGCAAAAACCTGGCTTCTTGCAGTTTTGTGATGGTTTTGTGGTTTGTTTTGTTTTTGGTATGAAATGTGCACTCTTGGTTTGGTTACTGATCATTGTGTTTTGTACTATTGCTAAGGCAGTATTCTTGTTTGCCTTTTAGTTTGAATTAACATAAAATATTTCCATACTGGTTCTTCTTCATTATGTGCAGACAAATACTGTAATTTCACATTTTGAGGCCCATTTACAAAGCATTAGGTGTACGATTCACACCACAAATGTTTACTGGGCAGTCATCCCTCAGTCAAAGAAGGTTCACCCTATTCTATAATTTTCAAAGTGGATTTGGCCATCAGCATACAATATAATACAGAGATTCCACTCACTAACCAGATTCACCCATTACATTTAAATTCAATCAAGATACGCCCATCAGCATGCAACAAAATAAAGAGATTTCACTAACGAACTAGTTTTGCTGGTCACATATGAAATCAAACTTTATGAAGATGTGTCCATTGGCAGCTATATTGCACGTAGGGCGATATCTTAAAAAAAAAAAGCTATAGCTAAATGCTGTAAAATATAGACGTCTATGTTCAGCAAACATTCACTGTGCGAATCTCACATCACATATATAATAAACAGCACACATATAATCCTTTATATATTGACCCCTTTGAGTTTGTAAGTACACATATCACAGTTTACAGGACTTTATTGTATGATTTAATAAAAGTTAAAACTTAAAGGAAAATAAAGTTAAATATATTAAGCAGTGGGAAAAGATACATCACGCTAAAATGTTACAAATGCTGCAGTGGTGGGAAGAGTGGTGAGTGCACAGGTGGGTGGGCAGGGGGAAAAGTGTTGAAGGCAGGGATGTGTGACCAGGTGGTAGAGTTTTGAGGGCAAGGTTGTACAGCAGATTGGCAAGAAAAATAGGGTGGCAGAGTTGTGAGGAAGTGGAGAAAATGTGAGTTGTGTGGCAGAGTGGTAAGAGAGGGGTGCAGGATTAAGTATTGAGGGGCAGGTGGATGTGTTGCACAGTTGTTAGGGAGTGTGTCCATGGTGGTTAGGGGTGGCATAGTGTTGAGATTGCTAATGGTGACAAAGTGGTGAGTGTGCAGGGTAGAGTATATCAGATTAAGCCTTATTAAGGCAGAATTCAGAAACCGACAAAGATCAGTGGATGCGCATCCCAGCTTTTCTTGCCCTTGATGGAATGCTTGTCTTGAGTCTTTAATATATCCCACTAGCCTCCCACTGGAGGCTAGTGGGGCTCACTCATTGCTTTCAGCAGAGTTATAGCTGAAGATGGAATCCACCACTTGCAGGAAGAATAACAACCTCTAATGGATCACATAATTCTTGGTGTAGTAAGACAGCCACAAGCCTACTGATATCAGTCCTTGCTGGTGTATGTGCTGCATTCCATCATTGCATACAGCAGGTGTGAGCACAAGATGTGTAGAGCTTGCCTCTGTTATGCTTTAGAAGTAACTCTTTGATGATGTTGGCTAGTGGTGACTGCACACTGGGAACACCAGCTACAGCATTTCCTTTTCACTGAGGTGGCAGACACTATAGTGCCCTTGTCTTGTTTTGTTTATACCCCTGCACATGTTAGAAAGAGCCTATTTTACATAAACTGACACAAATAAAAATAATTTTATATCCAGAAAACAGTCAATAGTTTCATTTTAATTAGCAGTGCTGGTTTGTAATATATGTAAATCGTTTGCTGCAGGACCTGGGGGAATGGGCCTACTCCCTACACAGGTATTTCAGCACCTAGGTCACAGATGGGGGGCACAGGTTTGTTTCTAGTGTCAGGGATTCTCTGGCGGAAGCATTGGATGCTCTGGGGGCTCCATGGGATGAGTACAGCCTGATCTAGGCCTTTCCGCCTGGAAATTCCTTCCTTGTCTGCTCCACAGGATTGAGGCTGAAAGGAATCCTAAAATCTCTGACCTGGCCTCGGTGGATGCAGTATTCTGACATCATCCACTTCCAGATCGTCAGGATCTTCTGTCCTACCTTCTTGCTTCACAGTAGCTGGCTTCAAAGGCATGGCTGTTAAAGCCCAGGTCTAGAGAGATAGATACCTCTCTGAACTGGTTATTACCACAATGCTAACAGCTAATTTTGCTTTGTCAGAGAAAAGAAATGTGCATCCCTGAAAATATTCTGTGTGGTCTAGCCTGATCTTTCTACAATTAAGCATGCACCCACAATTGGCCCTGAGTACAATCTAGGGCCAGATATCTATGCTTGCAATCTTGTTCCATTAGCTGATTCCTGTGTGCCTCGGTGAACGATTTTGTTGCCTATTTGCATAAAAACAGCATTTTAGTGCACTTCAGTTTTAACTATTGGTAGAAGTTGTGTTTCTCTAAGGGCAGGTTCACACCATTTTCCGGACCAGATCTGGAATGCAGTGCATTGCATTTTTGCTGTGTTTGGAAATTCATTTTTTAGCTTAAAATGGTCTTACAAGTGCGTTTTTATGCGTTCCAGTGCATTCCAGACCAGACAAAATAGGACAAGCTATGACTGCGCTGTTGTGAACAGAGGCCAGAAATAGCATAGGAATACATTAGGATGCATTTTGGGTCCGGAAACAATCTGGTCTGGTCTAGAGATGATCCGGACATGGTGTGAATGGGCCCTAAAAGCTGTTAACAAACTATTATTATTGTTTTTATGTTTCATGATGAAAATCTACAGAGAACTGTTTGTTATTGTGAAAATCCACAGCACAGTAGACATGCATTCTTAGCAGTACAGTTAGGCTTTGCAGTCTAATGAGCATAGAAATATTATCATAAATCAACATGTTATTCTTACTATGTTTATTTGATGTTTTATGTATGTATGTGTATGATAATTTATAATGTATTATTATTTTAGAATTACATTTGCAATTAACTGTTAATTGAAAAGCATTCTATAAGCATTCTATATATGAAATTGCCAATACAACAGTCAGTGGCTCGAGGTTAACGTAAAGATGAAATAAAGATGATATTGGGCAGCAAATGAAAGCTTTTTTTTTTTCTGTCTTTACCAGCGAGTTCAGCGCGCGGCAGGTGATCTGGGAGCTGAAGAAGGAAATGTCTAATTTACATCTAGTGACTGAAGTACAAGCTGAGGTGCTAAGAAAGCTGAAAGGAACAGTGGTTGCAACCAGGAAAGGCAAGTCACATTGCCTACTGTAATAGGACTATTCGAAACCCCCAATCCTTGTAATGCCATTTAAAGAGCAACTGGCTATCATATCTCATCAGAATCTCGCTGTGTGAGGCTGATGCGTCCGAGTATATTAGAGCTGCAGCCTACCCATTTTCTGGTTTGGCTTCTATCTCATACTGGTCAAGTTCACACATAAAGGTGTTGCTGATGTGTTTTTCTGCTGTGCTGTATTCCGTTCCCCCTTGTGGCTTTTTTTCTCTCAGCCAGACTAAGTGTACAGGCAGAGGTGTTAACAGTTTATTTGTATTTGACCTTTTACCATATCTGCCTCGTGTAAAAACAATGCACACATTTCACATATTAATGCCACATGCATACTTTGATGTTCATTGTCATCTGCCAGATCCATTTTTTCCTGGAAAATATGATATACACAAATGACACCGGTAAACAGAAGACTTCCTTTTCTAGATTAACTGTATGATAATACTAAATGTATCATTTGTTGTATGTGCAGCATTCATTTCCCTCTGGTTTGTACAGATAGTTTTATGTTTATTGTATTTTTAACAAATTCATTTATGTGTTTTTTAATTTGATCTTCTTTATATTGTTTTTTTATTTACCTTTTATGTCATTTTAATTTTTGATTTATCTGGAAAAAAAAGCTTTATATTTAGGAAATATTGATCTTTGTACATAATAACATAATTTAGCTGTATTCATTACGTAGTATTTTCACACAATCAGCAGAGCAATCGTGATAATATCTATGTGCGTAAGATCTTATTAAATATCATTATTTACATTCTCTGGCCTTCAAAATTTTTTGGGATAGCAGACTAAATATGCTTTGTATTCGTGCATTTGCACATAAACTGAATAAATTAAGGAGCCTCAAAGCAGCCAAAACGACTTTCTTTAAAGGGAATGTATTGTGATTTGTAAATATTTTCCTTCTTTATTATAGTCAGAATTGTTTAACTATTGCCTATTAAGTGAAATGCATTAATTCTTTATGCGCAGGCTCAGTTTGAACTTATAATCACTCAAAGAGACAAGCTGATACTAATCCTCTGTCGTGTATTAAAGCAGACCTCCAATTATTCAGCCACAAAGATTTTTCTGTGCCCCTTCTGATTTAGTTTCACTCTGTTACCGGTGCCTGATTTTCTTTCACTTCATAGCTAAGCCCTGCCAACTGTCATTCCAGTGCTTCAGTAGCCAGTAAATGACTCTCATTGTTTAGGGAAGCAGTGGATGGTGGAGCTCTGCTATCAGATCAATGGAAGTCGGGAACAAGTAGCAAAGTAAAACTAAATCAGAGGGAGGATCACAGAAAATGTTTTTCTGACTAATAAAGGTAATAGTAAGCAGCTCGTGCTGCCTGTCTTTAGGCTTGAGGTTCACTTTAAGAAAGTTTCTTCTTTGCTATGTATTCAAATACAAACCTTACTTGTTTTGTATTTGATTACATAGTGTTTTCCAGATGATACCTCCTAATACTATGTATCCGAACTCTCAATGCACATCTGTTAAAATTTAAAGGGATATAAATATAATGTATGGTACATTTCTACCATTGCAGCAGCCACATACGGCATGGGCTGAGCTTAGCCCGGGTTCGCCACTTCCAAAATGTTTTAGAGCAGCACTTGCAGTGGCATTCTGCTTTTTTTTTTTTTTTTCTGCCAAACAATGACAGGCCGAGCCT
>NW_017306943.1:632810-717822 GCF_000935625.1 Nanorana parkeri | reverse complement strand
AAAAAAAAGCGATGGTCTGAAAAGTAGTAACAGCAGACTAGTGCTAGAAATCTCCCTATTTGTTGCTTTTTATAGTTAAAGAGAATGTGGAGCAGATTTGTGCATATGTTCTTTATTTAGTGTGGTCAGGACTAAAAAAAAAAAAAATATATAAACTAATTTCAAATTTTATTTTATATTTTTTTGTCAGATAAATATGAAATAATAAAATTTTGTTGTTTTCTTAGCCAGCAGGTAAAGCTCCTGTTGACTTTTTAAATTTGTAGTTCTATCTAGGTATAGCCTGTTAAAAAAACAAAAACTGTTGTTTACATCCAAATGCAATTTACATTCACAAATGGAAGTGAATGGCTCATCGCGGTGACTCATTCCTTATCAGAAGGCTCGCTTTCAGGTTTCAATCAAAAATGGTGCAAAGCAAGAAGCATCTGCTAAGCTGTGTATTTAACCTTTAGTGCTCTATGAATCCCTTGTCATGTATTATAGTGGATAGGAGTACTTTACCAGCCATTTAAAACCACTTACAAATTTGAGTAGTATAAGGCTTTATTCCGCAACAAAAGTCTATATATCATGTTTCAGAAAAGAGTTTGTAAATGAATATGTATTTGTGAGATTCCGACACTTCTGTGATCTGTCACCTCCTATTGATCAGCTGCTGCGGCCCCTGGTGAATTGCAGACTCTAACTTGCTTTAGTTTCTAATTGTTCTAAACATACACTATATTGCCAAAAGTATTGAGACGCCTGCCTTTATACGCACATGAACTTTAATGTCATCTCAGTCTTAGTCCGTAGGGTTCAATATTGTGTTGGCCAACCCTTGTAACAGCTTCAACTCTTCTCGGAAGGCTGTCCACAATGTTTAGGCGTGTGTCTATGTGAATGTTTGACGATTCTTCCAGAAGAGCATTTGTGAGGTCAGGTACTGATGTTGGACGAGAAGGCCGGGCTCGCAGTCTCCGCTCTAATTCATCCCAAGGGTGTTCTATCCGGTTGAGGTCAGGACTCTGTGCAGGCCAGTCAAATTCCTCCACCCCAGACTCGCTCATCCATGTCTTTATGGGCCTAGTTTTGTGCACTGGTGCGCAGTCATGTTGGAACAGGAAGGGGCCATCCCCAAACTGTTCCCACGTTCTCCTGGCAACTGCCAAACCCAGACACATCCATTGGATTCCTGGACAGAGAAGTGTGATTCGTCACTCCAGAGAACACATCTCCACTTCTCTAAGGTCCAGTGGTGGCGTGCTTTACACCACTGCATTCGACGCTTTGGGGGTGATTTACTAACCTAAACACACGCACGCACCAGGTGCGTGTGATTTTTACACAGCAAAGCGTATTTATCAACCAAAAAGTCTCTAAAAGCATATTTCCACTAATGCCATATATGGAAAAATCATGCACATGATGCATATATAATGCTGCTTCACAGTTTAGACAAAAATGGTTAGCTCATGCATTTACATTCCTGCATTCATCAACGCAAGCAACACAACGTAGAGCTAATTTACACAACATCACCTTGCAATTCAGGGCAGGGCTTTGCACAACACACCTGCTGGGTGTGTACACACTACACAGGTGTTTAGATTCCACCCATAGATCATGCTGGGAGGGAACACACTACAGAGGTGTATACATGTTCGTGGTGTGTTTATAAGGTTAGTAAATCAACCCCTTTGCATTGCACTTGGTGATGTAAGGCTTGGATGCATCTGCTCGGCCATGGAAACCCATTCCATGAAGCTCTCTACACACTGTTGTTGTGCCAATCTGAAGGCCACACAAAGTTTGGAGGTCTGTAGCTATTGACTCTGCAGGCAGTTGGCGACTTCTGCGCATTGTGCACTTTAGCATGCGCTGACCCCGCTCTGTCATGTTACGTGGCCTACCACTTCGTGGCTGAGTTGCTGTTGTTCCCAGTTGCTTCCACTTTGTTATAATACCACTAACAGATGACCGTGGAATATTTAGTAAAGAGGAAATTTCACGGATGGACTTATTGCACAGGTGGCATCCTATCACGGTACCACGGTTGAATTCACTGAGCTACTGAGAGCGACCCATTCTTTCACAAATGTTTGTAGAAGCATCTGCATGCCTAGGTGCTTGATTTCATACACCTGGAGCCATGGAGGTGATTGGAACACCTGAATCCAATTATTTGGAGGGGTGTCCCAATACTTTTGACAATATAGTGTATATTGTTTTCACAAAGCACTGCATTAATTGCTAACTTGAATACTATTTTTTTTGGTTTTTTTAATGATGACCACAAATATCTAAAAATAACAAATTGGGCATATTCAGTGCAGGCTATGTGCAAAATATATTGTCATTGGACACTGTATCAGGGCTGGGTCATGCAGGCTCTTTGTTTGCGTTATTTTATATGCACATGGGTATGATCCAGAAATATAATGTGTAAAATGGGGCTCAAATTAGTTGTGAAGCACATTCATGCTACAACTGAACATAAAAGCTGGGATTCAGTGGTGATAACCACTGATAACCACTAAAAAAAAAAATAGTGGTGACACCGTTTCTATGAAATGATATTTATTTCCAGGAATGGCTAAAAAAAAACCACTATAATTAAACTAAGTTCTGAAAACTGTTTTACTCTGGCAGAGGTGTAAAGGACTCACAGCAAACTTTAATATGACAACAAAATTCGTTCCCAGCAGCTTTGCATGTAGCATCACATTTTCATTGAGGTAATTTGGGCCATGCAGGTGACAGCTTTGCTTTATGGAGAGAGAAAAAACATGTGTTTGCATATTTCTTGATGTGTTTAGTAATTATATAAATACTTTCCTTTGGCAGCTTCTCGTGGCCCTGTACAGTGTGAAGAGGACTTGGAAAAAAATTGTGGTAGACTGCGCATATCAGCTACTAGTGTTACATATGAAAAAGCACCCCATGTGTCTTCTACTGAGTACAACCTTTGTGACGGTGCCTCTGCACCTCAGCCACGTGTAGTGATCAATACACTCCAGGACAAAAACAGTCGAACACAGTGGACAAACGAGAGGCCAAGTCCAGTAGGTGGAACTGACTGTGAGGAGGCTGACCAGAAGTCTTCTTTTGAAGAAAATTCTTGGGTGATGCCAAGCCCACCAAAGCCAAGTGAAACACTTTTTTGGGAAGCAAAAAATAATTCATCACCAAACAATACAGGACAATATTACAGTCCAAAATACTCATTTAAAAGCTAGATCATTGTTTCACACCTGAAGGTATTGAACTGTGCAGCACTTCTAAAATATTTTCATACACACATAGGTAATTCTTTTAGGTACAAACTGATCGGCTGTCATTGTATCCCAACGGAAACTGTGCTGTGTAGATTTTTTTCTCTCTGTACAATTGTTGTCCTTTTACTTTCTTTTGTTTAATTAAATAGGTTTGATTAATTTTATTTTCAGCTTATTTGTAGTGTTCACCTAAATGCATATGTGAGATCTATATAACAAAATACACTGGATTTATGTGATATGTATCATTGGAAGTGTTTCAGAATTTGTTCAGATCATTGTTCCTGTTCCTAAGACAAAGCAGCAGCCTGTGAGTAATGCAGAGTTTGCTGGCTTCCATTTGCCTTTTATTGTTTCCTGGTCAAAGACATAGACTACTATGCTGATTGTCACTATAGGGACGGGTGATAAAAACCACAAAGTGTAATTTGTAAAACTCCAGCTCTTCTGATATTATAATTCTCAGCATGATTTTTAAGATAATGTTGTGGCTGTGCACACTTATTCACACTGGATAAGCAGATTGAAAATATTAATAACTGCAAAGACAATAACCATGGAATTCATAAAGAATGTCATGTCAATTTTGTTGTTAATCCGTGCGACAAATGTCAGTGCTTGCCTCAGATTCCTATACCTGTTGGAAAAAGGAATTTGAATTTAGCACAAGCACTTACATTTCCAGTGTGGAGGTGCACTGAGGGCGGAGTGTCTATACACAGCCGACAGTGTCCTTAACATATGGTGATGAGACTGATGGCGATGCCGAGGAACTAGTTCCCCATTAGGTCTACTCCCCTAGTGATTGATAGCAGGCAGTGTGTAGATTCCATAGCCAATAGCAGACTGTCTGTTGGCTATGGTATCTGCCTGCTGCCAATCACAAAGGAAGTGGAACTGACCTGGCAACCAATTACCCATCACTGCCTCATTCAGCTGTCAGCCGGGAGATTCCCTGGTGGACAGCTGAATGTAAACAAAGGGACAAGGATGCAGGCTGACAACATTACCAGAATATGGCCATGGGTAACAATACCATCCAACATCCCTGGACCCTCAGTGAGAAGGTGTCAGATTCATGATGGGTTCCCAGCACATACATTTCTAACTCTGAGCATCTCTCTAGGCACAAGCTCACATTTGAACTGGATTACTTCCAGGTTTTTTTTCTGTTTTTTTTAATCTGTTGCAGTCAAGTTGCGCTAGTTAAGAAAAAAACTACCTAAATCTGTCGCAAGTGTTGGTAAAGCTACCAAAACCGGTAAAAGTTAAAGGTTCATACTGCCAGAAAAGTGGCGCAATGTCTTTACCGGTGGTTTAGCCTTACCCTGAGAATGCACAATTGAATGCATTCGTACACCATGCATGTATACTCCATACAAAGTGAGTCCACATGGTGTATATGGAGAACCAAGAGGTTCATTTAAAAACATACAAAACTGCAATTGTATTATGTGCCTAAAACATGTTTCACGTTACAGCACTTTATCATAAACCTGACGATTCAGGGTTAAATGACAGCTGTGGTCATTCAACCCCTTCATGGTGGCCATCATGGACTTGCACATCTTTTTATGAGCACCATTCAGTGCTGCTGTAAGGACTGCTCCCCTCCTCAGGAGTAAAAAGGAAGGACCTGTGACGTTACTGTGCTAGCCAGTATGTATTTGGGGAATTTAAAAGCTAAGGCTGTGTTCTGGGACAAAATATTAACCTTTTATATATTTTTTTATGATTGCAGGACCCTATTTATAATATATGATTAAAACATGGTTATAACATGACTGATTCTTCATTGTGTCACCCTTGCTTTGTAAACATGATTAATGAATAAAATTGGTCACAGGTCAGGTAGCATTGAATATGTTGAAGGAAAAACATTTATGTTTAATAGCCTAGTTAGAAACATAACATGTATTTTACATTTGATCTTGTGCAATTGCATTGCACCATTTTATTATTTTTATTATATTTGTATTATATGGTTTTGGATAGTACAGATCCTCTTATAGATCTTGGATGCCTGAAGACATTAGTAAAGTAAAATGTGTGAATCTTACATTTTACAATGGACCTTCTAAAAAGAAAACAACGCAGACAAGAAACTACTACCTGATCCTTCTACTCCAAAGCTTCACTCTTTACACTTTAATATTGCCCTTTGTCATCCCCATAGTATACGTTAGTGATAAGAAGGTAAAGAGTCTCTGTGTGTTGAGTTTTTTATGTGTTGTTCTTGCCAAAAAGGGAGCTAAAGTACAGCAGGCTATTAAAAATGATGTCACTAATAACCTTTCTATACAGAAATGTGTATAACCGACACACAAAAATTGAATGATGAATCTCTGATGCAGTACTTTCCTGATATGGAATTAAAATAAACAAGCACATTCAGTTACAGACTATTATATATAAGAATACAAGAGAAGAAGGTCGGTAAGCCGGACTCTTGGATTGCTTAAATATTCTGGAATCTTTTTTAACCTAAGTTTGATAAATGTAGAGAAGCCATGCTGCCCAGAAGCTTTTCTGATATTAAAATATGGAATAAGTAGATACTTAGTCACACGCACAATGATGTTTCCATGAGACCAATGTCTGAATGAGTGACAAACAGAAAAATTGGGTTCTATGCAAACACACAACAAATACATGTGAGGGGAAAATAAGGCTAAACAGGAACCTATTAGGACTATGCAGGGAGTGCAATGACTAACCTGCCCATCTAGGCTCTGTCATCGACAACAGACTATACGGTTACTAAAATAAGTGTTTTGTAGCCAACATTAAAGTCCCCCCCATGCTGCTTTAAGGACATACCTTAAATGATGCCTCTTGATCCGATCATCATCTGCTTTCCAGTAGTTTTCAGGAGTCCCTCCAGCGCTGGTGCCGGTCTCTAATCCAGCGCTGACTGCTGTGTCTTCTGTCCCACGGTGTCTGTCCGCATGCATGCTCCCGGCTCTGTGCATTGACTTACACTATCTCTTCTCCCGGCCGAACATCTCTACTGCGCATGCGGCCGCTCGAGAATCTTCAGATGGGAGCGAGTGGCGGAGACATAGGTAAGTTTTTTTTATTTTTGTTTGTTATGTTTTTGCATATTTCTCCTGCTTGTTAGCAGGAGAAATATGCAATAAAAACCGAGTGTTTAATTACACTTAAACTACACCAGGACAGCAATACCTCTGGAAAACAGGCCTGTAGTGCTGCTGCTCTTGTGACAATGTGCAAGTATGCAAAGCAAAGAGGTGCATGGTTTTCAGTGAGTTAGTCTACATATACTGTGTTTCCCTGGGACCAGCACGCCGCCTTCCGGGACCTCGTCCAGTCCTCCCCAAGCCAGGTAAGACATCCCCCGAAAATAAGACCTAGTGTCTTATTTCGTGCAAAAAAAAAAATAAGACAGTGTCTTATTTTCGGGGAAACACGGTAGGAGTTTATTTATAAAAAGTTTGCAGAGCTTTTACTTTTGCATAACTGACATTTACATTTGTTCTGTGCAAATAGGGCAAAATTGAATGTACTGTATTCTTGTGCAGAATAAATGTCATTGTCACAGAAAATACCACATTATGGCTACTAGTAAAACCATAGGAAAGTTGCTCCTCGGCTTCATCTAGTGGCCTTAATCCGTTTTTTTTTTCCCCGGACAATTCTTTTTGCATTATGGCCACTAGATAGAGCCGAGGAGCATAGGAAAGTTACCTATGCTCCTCTGCCTTATCTAGTGGCCATAATGTGTTTTTTTTCCCCAACAATTACATTAATTCTGCACAAAAACAACAAATATAAATGTCAGTTTTGCACAATGAATGGCTCCACAAACTATTTATACATACACCCCATAGATTAGCATCAAAGAAGCAGTAACAAAAACAATTGTATAATGCTGCAAAGTGGGAAGCAGGGACTGAGCTTTCAAACATTAAATGGATATCAACTTTACTATGCATTGATAGTATTAAAGTAATACCTCGGTTCACAAACGCTTCTGTTCGCGAAAAAATCAGTTCGCGAACAGGAAGTTCGGCAAAATTTTGCTTCCGTTTACGAACTCCAGTGGTCGTGGCTCCCTCTTGCCGAGATCGCGGTCGCAGACAGACCTGTGCACACTTGCTGTGAAGCTTTTTTGTGTGCTTTTTAGCACATACAATACTGTACAGTATCATTTAATGCCGCATGGCTCCAAAGAAAGTGCAGAGCAAGCATGGTGGTAAAAAGAAAGTGCAAAGTGTTAATGAAGGTGACCAGAATGTGCAGAGCAGTAATGAGGGTGACAAGAATGTGCAGAGCGGTAATGAAGGTGACAAGTCCGTGCAGAGCGGTAATGAAGGTAACCAGAATGTGCAGAGCAAAAACATTTACATATGGTTCAGAAGGGATTAACCATCTTTACACTGAACCTTATGGGAAAATTTGATTCTGTTCGCGACCAAAATTGGTTCGTGACCACGTTTGTAGGGGTCAGAACGGATTAACCTTATTTACAGTGAACCTTATGGGGAAATTTGTTTGTGACCACGTTTGTAGGGGTCAGAACGGATTAACCTTATTTACAGTAAACCTTATGGGGAAATTTGATTCGGTTCGCGACCAGAATCATGAAATGAATTAAGTTCGTGAACTGAAGTACCACTGTACTTACAGCATGCTGATCTCTTTTACACATACTGTATATCTACAAATCTTTGAAGACTACACATTCCCTTTAAAAAGGTATAGGCTGTGGTGTACGTGAAGTGAGACGAGCCCTGGTACCGTGGTGGAAGCCATTCCTCCAGGACAGGTCTTTGCATCAGCAATTACCTCTGAATTATTTGGCATTATTATAGGCTTCTTGTAAAAATAAAATATGTTTTGTCAAACTTTCCATGATGTAAAAAGCACTTTACAATAAACAAATAATAAAAATTCAGCAACATAGGGGAATGGGCAGGGATGTACACTGAGTGGCCAGACTATTATGACCACCCCATCAGTACTTCGTTGGGCCACGAGATAACTCCACGAGATGACTTCGTTGGGCCACCTCGTGACTCCACAAGATGTTGAAAGGTGATGTGAGGAATCTGACACTGCACTGTTGCCCTTCTGTTGTCTTGTACCAGCCTTGCCACTCTCCGTTCTGCCCTAACATTGACTAGTCGCTGACGGCCACAATTCACACGTTCAGACCCAGATTTTCGGGTGACAGTTCAGTCTTTAACCCCTTCGTGACTGACGAAGTACAGTGTACGTCACCAGCATCGGGGCTGTTTAAACAGACTCCCGGCGACTTTTGCCGCCGGGAGTCTGTTTAAACTTGTAGAGCCGACTGTCAGCTTTACAACAGAAGCGATCCTGTCACCAGATCGCTTCTGCGTCCCGAAGAAGGGTAAACGTCAGGTGGTCATAATAATCTGGCCACTCAGTGTATACTTCTAGTACTTGGTACTTCAAGGCATGAAAGAACGTCAATAATTTCAGCCCATTCTTCTCTGTGCACCAAGTCAATTCTCCATCTCCTAATCCAGTCTTTCTTACAGTACAGGTGTACCTTTAATAAAAGTAACCCACCCTCCCTTGTCCTGACGGCTGGTCAGATACAGGAAACTCCTGGCCGGCCGTTTTTGTAGAGCGACCGGCCGGGAGGCGGTGTAGGTCAGATTAAGAGTTCATTTTCAATGTTAAATGTTGTGAATATTTGTGCTACACAATGGTTTAGCTTTATTGCTTTCTTGCAATGCAAGTTTATTGGTTGGCCAACTGACTGAAAATAATGCATTCCCTGTGTGGCTGATACAAATAGACTAACTTGGTAAAGGATTCCAGAATGTTTACACAATATTCACTTGAATGATCTAATCATGTGAAAAGCAAACTCTTGTTTACTTATTTCATCCGCACATGACTGGGTAACTGAGTTAATTATTTACACAATTTATTGTGTAAAAATTCTCAACTCCTTTAGTAAATCAGCCTACGCATCTCAAGCGCTGTTTAGCAGTTAGAAAGAGTTGTGGTTGTGGGTAATCTACCCCGCCGCTAGTGACTAATCTGGAAAATTCTACCTTATATAATATCGAAAAAAGGAAGAGGAAGCTTGTGAGTCATAAAAATTACTTTCATGTAGACCCAGCAATAATAACTTAGATATGTTCTTAATCGAAAGGGCTTGCATAGATTTATGATTGCACACTTTATTGTCAACTCCGTTGAAGTCAATAGCATGCAAATCCTGAACATCAATTCTCCCCATTAAGAGGCTAATAGGAATGGGGTTGTCAAACAAAAGGCATGTGAAGCTGGGCAGTACCCTAGGGGACAATGCAAAACAAAACAAAACATTTTTTTGGGAGCAGCTTTTTTTTTTTTTTTTTTTAAATAATGATTATAGTGAAACATAAATATTTCCTTCAAAAAACATGCTTGGGGAATGCCCTAAACCTGCCTGTGAAGAGGTGCACGTGCAGGATGTACTAGCAAAAGTGACATTTACAAGAATGAAAAAGTGTTGCTAAATGCTTTTTTTTCGATATGAATTTGATTTGGTGGGGACCGAATGCAAAAAAAATTGGGTGGGGCCCCACAAATAACTATACAAGGCCCTTATCCATGATGAGGGCCTGGTGTGAATTTTAGGGGGGAACACCATGCAAAAAAAGCAGCAAGGGGCCACCCTACAAATGCCTGCAAAGCCTCCCCTCTGCTGGCAATTAGAATATCGTGCAAAAGTAATTGCAGTAAGTGCTGCAAAAGGGGCCCAAACCAAGTACTGAGTACATATGCATGCTTGTACTTTTCAGAGGTCCGATATTGTTCTATGTACAATCCTTGTTTTATTGATTGCATGTAATAATCTACTTTTTTGAGGTTGTGGATTTGGGGTTCTTGGGGTTTTCATGAGCTGTAAGCCATAATCATCACAATTATGACAAATCACGGCTTGAACTATCTTGCTTTGCATGTAATGAGTCTATCTCATATATTAGTTTCACCTTTTAAGTTGCATTAGTGAAATAAATGAACTTTGCACAATATTCTAATTATTCGAGTTTCACCTGTAGAGGTCTTTAGTGGGAAGTTATCAGAATTTGGAAGCCCCTTCTAAGGTGAATGTACCCCCAGATATCCTCCCTGTATGTGGAAAAAGTAAGGGGTGCATAGTACCGCTGGTTACTCATTCACAAAAGAAGGTGAAACGTTTTCACTGACACCTTTAAAAAGACCTTTATTAAACAAAAAGCACTCAAAAAATGTCTTACGATGTAAACACATTGTCAATCATATCGTCCAGTGATGTAGATCCATCATCATAAATGAATGCCGATCCTGACAACCTGCCAGAACAAAAACACTGACCCAATCCGCTTCCAACACATCTCTTGCCATGAATGACAGCTCCCCAGCTGGCTGGTGAATGTAAACAAAGGGGCAGGGATGCTGGCTGACGTCACTGAGAAATATTGGCAATACTGGTCAATCCAAGCTCCTGTTTAAATTCACCAGCCAACTGAGGTTGTGGATGCGTCACTGATTGCCAGGACTCTGGTGGCTGCTAGTGTCTTAGCAACCAAAGACGCATCCCTGGCCCCATTTAGCAGCCAGCTGAGGAATCCCATGGCCCTTTACATATATATATATATATATACATATATATATACATATATACACATATATATATACACACACACACACACACACAGTGGCCACTCTACTGCACATTGTTCCAGTGGGACATACCCGTACGTCCTCCTGTGAACGCCTTTCTGTGCACAGTAATCACAAGGTAATGTTTACATTGCCAAGCCCTCCCCTTCCTCTTACATCAGAGGCAGTGGAGAGTAAAGTGAGTCATGAATAGATGAGTCATCAATTTTTTACTCACTAGTGAAAACAAGCTGCAGCAAAGGTTTTCAAAAAATTTGTGAACCCTTTTACCCCCCTCTCCTGTATATGTGTAACATAGGATTAGCTTCATTATCTCTGCTCTTTGAACTGTGTATTAACCCTTTCACCTCCTTTATCCTGCACATCTATACATTAACCCCTTCATCACCATCCTCCCACTGTATGTGACCTGTACATTAACCCCTTCACGCCTTCCTCCCTCCCTCCGTCTATGACCTGTACATTTATTGTATCTTCTACACAAAGCAGAATATCTAGAAAATAACTATATAATATTGTTACAGTTAAAGCAATCCAGGCATGGAAATGTCCCCAGTTTGGGTTTTTTTCAAATTAACTGTATTGTCTTAAAGTGGAACTTTAGTCATCAATGACTTTTTTTTAATCAATGTTCACCTTTCCATATTCCACAGAAAGATGTGTTCTTTCCAAGTCTAAAAGATGTCAGTTTAAAATGAGGATGTCCAGTGTATGGAAGGGTCAAGGGTCTTGGCATCTCAGAGATGCTGGACTACATTTTTCCTCTGTAGATGCAGGTTTTGTGGAGTAATTCCTCCCCAAAGTTTATAACAGATACTCTGAAGTATGGTTGCAGGCCAATTCTGAGCAGCATACAGAACATGCTGTTTGTTTACATTTAATTGGAAGGCTGGCAGGATGCCAAGTCCTTGCTGCCAGAAGAAGCAGGAAGAGTTAAACTGCCATTTCAGAGGATGAATGCCTTCACAGTGCCTGATGCTACATAGGTCAGTGAGGGCTGGCTTTAACCTCTTCGTGACGGGAGACGTCCACTGTACACCCCCGCCACAAAGTGCCCAAATGACTGATCACGTACACTGTTTGTGATCAGGGTTCATTTTTTCTTTTAACCCCCTCATGATGGTGATATTCAAAGTATGTTCCTGTCACTAAGCATGACACTTAGTGACAGTGACATTGTATGTCAGGTGACCACTGTTAACTTAGAGAAAAAAATAAAAATGTTAAATTAAGTTTTAGGCTAAAAAGTGCAGAAAATGTTCTGAAATCCTAGGCGTGAGAGGTGTTTCCAAATAAAAGACAAATACATACATTTATTTTCATGCGTTTTTTTTAGCTGTGCTTTTTTTCTAAAAAAATAATAAAAACTGGGGAAAAGAGTTTTCATTATTTTTCCCCCCACATTTTTTAAATATTTTATTTGTCCTAAGTGAGGCGTTAGGCACACATATGTGATATAAATATATAGCCCTATATGTCCTCTAAAAAACAATATATAATATGTTTGGGTGCACTTTGTAAGAAAGTATATTACTTACGTAGAAGAATCACACAGCAAAAATGTAAAAAGTGTGTCAGTCATTAATGAACAGTCATGAAGGGGTTAAAGAGCATTGTTGCTGCTTGTTAAGAATATGTAAATATTTGGATGACTATCCTGGTCACAGGTTCACATCCACATAAACAATCATAGTTGCAGCAGTCAGCATAGTGTTGCCAGTCAAAGGGCCAAGAGTATATAAACATACCGCACTGTACATTGCTGGTTAGTGGGAGAAAGGATTCCTCACCATTGGTGAACATTGGGTGGAAAATGCCCTATCATTGCTGCCAGTGAGAGGAAGGATTCCTCATTGTTAGTGTCAGTGGGAGGAAGAATCATGCCCTATTGTTGGTGTCAGTAGTTACCACACGGCTAGGTCTGACTGGCTTTAAAGACATAAGAACCAGAAATAGGAAACATCCTGGAAAGGGCTGCATGGAACCTGTTTCGGCACCTGCATAGCATTTCAGTTGCGTGATGGAACATGTAACATTCCAGCATCAGCTTGCATTTTGTGTCCTTAAGGTACACTTAATGGTGGATTATAACATGGGCAATCCCTCTGGCCAATCACATTACATATATTATAATCCGTCACTATTAGGTATATTAAGTTACACTTACTGGCCACTTTATTAGGTACACCCTGCTAGTACTGGCTTGGACCCCTTATGTCTTCAGAACTGCTTTCATTCTTTGTGGCATAGATTCAACAAGGTGATGGAAAAACATTCCTTAGGGGGTTTGGTTCATACTGACATGATAGCATCACACAATTGCTGCAGATTTGTTAGCTGCACATCCATGATGTGAAGCTCCACCAGTCTGAACCATTGATACAAGGCAGGATGGATCCATGCTTTCATGTTGTTTACATCAAATTCTAACCCGACCATCCGAATGTTGCAACAGAAAATCGAAACTCATCAGACCAGGCAACGTTTTCCAATCTTCTATTTTACCATTTTGGTGAGCCCTTGCAAACTGTAGCCTCAGTTTCCTGTTCTTAGCTGACAGAAGTGGCACTCGGTGTGGTCTTCTTTGGCTGTAGCCCATCTGTTTCAAGGTTCAATGTGTTGTGCGTTCAGAGATGGCATTCTGCATACCTCGGATGTAACGAGTAGTTATTTGAGTTACTGTTGCCTTTCTATCAGCTTGAATCAGTCTGGCCATTCTCCTCTGACCTCTGGCATCAACAAGGTATTCTTGCCCAGAGAGCTGCCGCTCATTGGATATTTTCTCTTTTTCAGACCATTCTCTATAAACCCGAGAGATGGTTGTGTATGAAAATCTCAGTAGATCAGCAGTTTCTGATATACTAAAACCAGCCCGCCTGGCACCAACAACCATGTCATGTTCAAAGTCACTTAAATCACCTTTCTTCCCCATTATGATACTCAGTTTGAACTTCAGCAGACCATCTTGACCATGTCTACATGCCTAAATGTATTGAGTTATTGCCATGTGATTGGCTGATTAGATATTTGTGTTAACGAGCAGTTGAAGAGGTGTACCTAATAAAGCGGCCAGTGAGTGTATAAGCGCAGTAGAGGTAAATGACTGCTGTGAATGGCTCAATGTACTTGCATAAAGTTGCGGAATTGGTAGGCAATATATAAATCAGTACTACAGCACTGCAGCTCAAAACATTCCAAAATAACAGATCAACAACTCACATCATATTTTGGATAGTGAAAATTTAAATATATTTTCTTTTATTGGCTAGATGTATTTTTCTCCATACTAGATATGAAATGTATAGCTATTGTGATACCAAGTAGTTACCAAATACCGATGTTTTCTGTAGTATAAGTGAATGTTACTCATAAACCATACATTATTGTTCTCTTGATATATTGTAGCTTTCCATTATCTTGCTCACATCTACAGTCTGTAAATAATGGGAGCCGTATCAGGCACAGAAACTTATCGTGACCAGTGAACACGGCAGACTCGGGGGATTGCAATCTCCAACAAAGTAATAGAACAGAACTCAATATGCATAAAACAAATCCTGTTCACTAGGCTTTAGATGATAGAATCAACTACCTGTGTAATAACAAAGCAGAAGAAGCCTTTTCTCTTGTGGCTAAAAACATTCTGCTTCTGATCATTAATGTATTTTGTAATTAATATACTGGCCACAATTTTTAAAGGTAATGAGAAAATAAACCTTGATAGCTCCATGATTAAAGCATTGTTGTATGTATGACTGCACACGTACAAAGGGTCCTTCTCCAATTGTTTCAAAACAAACAACAAGCACAATTCAGTGGACAAATTAAAACCTCTTTGTAATGTTTGTTTGTATCATGATAGAGACTAATTTTCTTTCCTCTCTATAGGAATCAATGGGAATTGTTCTGCATGGGGAGAAGAAAAAAAACTAAGGGGTCTGTTCACAAAGCTGCTGAAGGATCTAGCTGTAGCTTCGGCTGATCCTTTGGCTAGATCCCTTTGGTTCAGGAGAACCGAAGGGCTGCTGTACGGGCTATTCACTATAGCCCGTACAGCTCCCGAAGTTGGCCGAGCGGCTCAGTCGTGCCGAAGGCATATGCTTCGGCTTGACTGACCTGAGGTGAAAGCCGAGGCCGGCCGACAGCCTGCTACTGACAGCTGGGCGAAGACAGCCGTCATCTCACGGTTGGCTCCGGCCACTTGCATGCAGAGACGGATCAGCGCCCTCTGGTTACCTGGTAACCAGGGACGCTGATCTGTCAGAACGCTGAGAACCCATCGGAGCCGCCGTGACATCATGGCGGCTTTCCCGAGTTCTCAGTTTGTAATGACAGTTCAGCGTCCCCTGGTTACCTAGTGACCAGGGACGCTGAACTGTCATGAGAGCTTGTCAGAGCCGGCGGTGATATCAAACCCAGCTCTGCTAAGCTCTCATCGTAATGACAGAACAGCATCCCTGGTTACCGCTGATCTGTCATTACGATAAGAGCTTAGCGGAGCCGGCTTTGATATCACCACCGGCTCCGACAAACTCTCATTGTTATGAGAGCTGATCCCGGCCAATAGAATGGATCGGCCCTGGACAGGTGAGTATAAAATTCTAAAAGTGAATGTGATTTTCATTTGGGAAACTCCAATCATTTCAGAATCGAATGTTAAATCAAGATGCTTTTCAAACCAAATTTCAAACAATATTCGTCAAGTGTCTGATGACATTATCAAATGTTCCGCCAAGATTGTTCGTACGAACATCTACCAGCGTATATGCACGTACACGCCCCCGACGCATGTTTGCATGCGTGTATGTATGGGTGGGGACTTTAAAAAATCTTTTTGTTTTTTTATTCTTTTTTATGTGTAACTTTACAAAATTTTGGGGGAGAGCTTGATCCGGCCGTGTTTTTACTACGGCCGGCCCTGAGGCAGTTAAAGTGTATTTCCAATTTTGTAGCCAAATTGGAATAACACCTATTTTGTATTTGTTCCATGTTCCCATGCACATAGCATTAGCTAAAAGAAAGAAAAAACTGATTCTTGCCGTTTAAATTGCTTTTACATGGGTTAGGGTTTCTATTTGCCTCTCCTTCTTTGTAATGTTGGGAGGGGCTGTGAGAGGGGAGGGGTTAAATTATTACAACCCTGACTTCTTGCAGTTTAAATTGTTTTTACTTGGGTTAGGGTTTTAAGGGTTAACATTTCTTCTTCCTTCTATTTCTTTGAAATGTTAGGAGGGGCTGTGGGGGGGTCTGAGGCGGCTTGTCCATTGTATGTTAATGAAGCTTATCAGATAAACACAATCATAAAATTTCAGTCCCAAGTCTTTGTATGAGAACAGACCACTGTGAAAGGGCTAAGAACAACCTGGAATCAGCCATTTTACCTGTTTTACCAAAACATCTCAAAGGTAAGAATTTTTTTTAAATTATTTGTCAGTATGCTGTGTGAACAGGAACACATAACGAACATATAGAGGGGTTTTCTCAAATGTTGACTGCACAAGAGGAAATACACTTTAAGGTAACCTATATAAATAGCAAAAACACAGCATGCCTGCAGGTTTTGTAAGCTTGTCTCGGTATACATAGGCACCTCTAGGTTTTTTGCAGTCTGCCCATGGAATAGTTTTTTTAGAGACACGGAGGGAATTTATCAAAGCAATTGTGATAGTTTTAGCCTCTTAAATCTTTTTTTTTTATGTGCAAATCTGTCTTTTAGCAATTGCACCTGTTTTGACCAGAGCTTACACTAGTTTTACAATTGCGTGTGTTTTGCGCCTGTTTTAAGAAAGTCTGCAAATGGTTACATCTGCACCTGCTCTGCGGCTGCCTGAAACTGGAGCATCACCTAACAAAACAATCACAACTTAGGAAGTCCCCATGACCACTTCTTCAAGAAGCGACAGTTAATCTTTTTGCCTGGAGTTGCGAGTCTTCTTTCCGACACAACATTACACTAGCAACATAAATCTGGCGCAAAGTGTGTCAAATATATTCGGTGCAAGTTCAAACAGGCGCAATTGCTATCATAAATTCCCCCCATTGTCTCTTTTAAGTTGATTGTTTCTCTCTTTGTAATAGTACAACGTTTTTGTAGTTGATTTTATAGATAATTATAGTTATTTTAGGTGAAGTTTTCTAGCATACACATTAGTTATATGCACACACATATGTAATGAGATGATGTAAAAACGTTGGTGGCCTCTGAAGCAGCATATTCATTTTCTGCATAATACAACTGTTGCAGGTGTTTTAGGTGCAATAGAATATTATAGATCCACCTAATGCAGGGGTAGCCAAACTCTGGCCGCCCAGCTGCGGTGGAACTACAAATACCATGAAGCATTGCAAGATTCTCACAGCCACAGATATGACTCCTGGAGAGAGATGCATCATGGGGTCTGTAGTTTCACCAAAGCTGTAGGGCCGGAGGTTGGCTACCCCCAGGGCCGGATTTACTCTCTCTGCTGCCCCAAGGCCAGGTTCATCAATGCGCCCCACATAGAGAATGGCAGACCTACAGGCTGCATACAATGTCGCCGAGATCACTTGTACAAAACAAGCGGCAGCTTCCCCGCTGTACATTTAGCTCTGCTTGCCCAAAGCAGGTCTAAATGTAGAAAACAACTATGCGCCCGGGCATCAGGAGATAGGAATTCCACACCCCTGCTGCCCCTCTACTCCTTGTTGCCCCGAGGCCAGGCCTTGGTTGGCCTTGTGGGAAATCCGGCCCTGGCTACCCCTGACCTAATGTATTATGCCTTCAAGAAAACCTGTGCAGAGAGAACTAAGTAGGCTGCCATTGCTGAATCCTTTTTTTTCAGAAAAATTATCGAAACTGTGAATGGAACCAGTGAGGATAGAAACATGGGAGTTGTCATTGCTGGCCTGTTTTAAAAGCTGAAAGGTCCATGGCATTAATGCTAATCCTGGCCTCACTTCCTAGTGAGCCTCTGATGTGTAACAAGCATGCAGCCAGTAAAGCGTTGGCTGCTAGCTGCAACTGTGTTCTTTATGCTGTTTTCTTCGGTTGGCATTTCCCCCCTCTCTTATTTTTTTAAACTACTTTTCTGCTCTGCCTCTTTTCTCTTTTCTCCTTGGGAAGACCTGAAGGGCCTTATGGATTACCTGACATTTATTCCGTCATGCAACGCTGTACTTATATATTTTTTGTAACTAATTCTTTTAAACCTTTTTTTTTTTTCCACTTAATTTTATTGCTCTCACATAGGGGAGTAACAAGCCCCCTTTGTGATAGCCAATTTTCAGTGACAGGTCCTCTTTATGGAGACATCAGGGGTCTTTAAGACCCCTAATGTCACCTAGGGACCCCCAGAGAAGCTGATGAAGCAAACACCTGCTTCACCAGCTTCTCTCTGGTTTCTGTACCAGAGAGTGACAGAGGAATGCGGAAGTGATGTAATACACATCACTTCTTGCATTCCGAGGAGGAGGAGATCAAACGGAGATCGTGTACTGACCTCCGCTGCTGTGCTGGTCCCGGGCTCACACCGGGCACAGCGGAGCTCAGGATTGCCAGCAGCAGCTGCAACGGAGGGGGGGCGCACACCCGCACGCATATTACAAGCGATCGGGCATCTCTACAGACGCCCGAACGCTTGTATATAAAAACAGCCATCGCTGGCTGTTTACATTCCAGGCTGATTTGCCGCTCGTGCCCGCCACCTAGCGCATTTAAGAAGCCGCTGTCCAGCCGTTTAATTACAATGGCCGGACAGCAGGTGGTTAATATAATTTTTAAATATCTTTGCAAAGCTTTGTCATTTTAATGTAATATTCAGAGCCCACTCATGTGGCACGTTTACTATAATGACTTGCGTACATGTGCTTTTCTTCCTACATCTGTCAATAGGAATGCAGAAGCAGCATGATGCAGATTAGGAGGCCAATTGCAAGTCAGAAGGAGGTTAATTGCAGATCCAATGCTCTTGTGAAGTAACTCCAATGCATTTCAAAACTGATCTCAAAAGTAAGCTTAAAGTGACATTAAAGTCAAATTTTTTCCCCCTCCCCCCATGTTAGTGTAAGCACTTACCTTAAATGAGGTCTCTTAATCCGATCTTCTTCTTCTTTCCTGATGTTTTCATCTGTCCCTCCAGCGGTGCAGCGGCTCTCCGATCCAGCACTGACTGCTCTGTCCCTCCGATCCAGCGGTGTCTGCAGGCGGGTGCACGCTTCCATACACTTACCTTGCGTCTCTGCTCGTCTCCCGGCCGAGAATCCGAACTGCGCATGCGCCCGCCCCAAGATGCTTTGCGGCCGCCCGAACAGTTTCGTTTTCTCGGGCGGGAGCGCTCACAGAAAAAAAGGTAAATTTAAACCGCTGTTTTAGCGGTTTTTGTTTTAAACTGTTTGCCTATATCTACTGCTTGATAGCAGTAGATATAGGCAAAAAAACGTGAGGGTTTGAAACAACTTTAATGCACCCGAAAGCATACCTGCCCATCAACACAAGCCCTAAAGTACACCAATGCCATTTAACCACTTACCTCTTAGCGCTCATATTTTTATATCCCTTAAATTAAAATTATTAAACGTTGACCGGTCCGCGGCGATAAAAAGGTTGGGGAGCACTGCCTTAAAGTACATGTACACATTCACTGCCAAATTGGGATAACACCTATTTTATATTTGTTATATGTTCCTATTCACATAGCATAAGCTAAAAAATAAAAAACATCTTGCAGTTTAAATTGCGTTTACTTGGGTTAGGGTATCTACTTGTTTCTCCTTCTTTGTAATGCTGGAAGGGGCTGTGAGAGATGAGGGGTTAAAGGGTTACAACCCCGACTTCTCCATTGTATGCTAATGAGAGAAACACAATCCTCAAATTTCCGTCTTAAGTCTTTGTATAAGGACAGATCGTTGTGAAGGTGCTCAGAAAAACCTGGAATTAGCCATGTCGCCTGCAACAACAAAACATCTAAAAAGGTCAGATTTGTTTTCTTGTTTTATGTTTTTCAGTATGCTGGGTAAGTAGGAACACATAACAAACATATAGAGAGGTTGTCTCCAATTTGACTGCAAAAGTAGAAATACACTTTAAGGACCAGAGCAATCTTTAAATGCCCACTATGGGCCTGGAAATAACTGTGATTACTTAAGAAGGTAACGCATGCATTTTTAATTTTTTTTATTATTATCAGGGAAGGGAGACAAACTAGGGTATCTTTTGGCAATATTTTGCTCAGAAGTTATTAAATGCATTCGATATATTATATATCTTCTGTGTTATCTATAGACATTATTAAAAAAAATGCATTTTGTTACTATTTTGACATGTTAGCTTTGAAAATTCTAAAAGACACTAACCCTGTATCTCTGGTAGACAGCATGGCAAAGTTATTTGCAAATCTTTTTTTTTTATATTTAAAAAAAATAAACAAAATTAATTACATTTAAAAAATATATATTAATGGTAAAAAAAAAAAAGTGTCAATACAAAAATAAGCAAAAACATAATATCTGAGAGGGGATTTCAAGAAAGCATGTAAAGAGGGATATGTGTAGTCTGCCATTGCTTCTAGTTGCCTTGCAGTCTCTGGCTTTGATTCTTCTTAAGTCACTGGTCAAGAACAAGTGGTGTCAGAGCGACTGATCTGCATACCTGTTAAGGTTCAGTAAAGAGAACTTTAGAACAACAAAACAGCCAGGTAACTAGCATTGTTTTGAGAGGTCATCAATGGTAGCACTCACATTTTGTTTTAAAAGAACATAAAGACAGCGCCTTCTCCTCGTGTATTGTTTATTGATAATCAAATCAAAGCAGTGCGTCAAGCTACTCACATGTACCATGCAAATCAAAGCATATATACGTCCACTCTGGAAAACCGGATAATACTGAGATTGCAATCAAACGTAGGATTCACCACAATGGGTCTGTGCAGAATCTTTAAACATCTAACGTGTTTCGGGGTAACCCTCCCCTTTTCAGAGCCCTTTGTTTAGTAAAGGTCACATTTAAGTGGACAGTCATTAAATACATTTAGACCTAGTGATCCATGCTATAAATTAGGGTTGCACAGATACCAAGTACAGTACTCGGTACAAGTACGAGTACATGTACCGATACTTTTGAGCTCCAAGACTAGACTTCTAAAATTCAAAAATTAGGAGGCAGCTGTCATTTGTAAGGAGCATACGGAGCTCCCGGGATTTGCACATCTCTGTTTTAATGTAGGATTTTGGTTTTATAAATATAAATAAAGCGATGCACAGATACCAGTTCTGTGAGTACGAGTACTGGTACTTGCCGAGTACTTACAAGTACGAGTACTGATACATTTGTTTATTGTCATGTGACAGTTTTTCTAAAACAATACAGACTAATGATTTCAGGACAGTGGTGGAGCGCCAGAGCCAGGTCCCAGCTTCAACCGCTGCCACCCTGGTAGTTCTCATGAAAATGCCAAGTATCTGCACTGGTACTCGAAAAGTATCTGTGCATCCCTACTATAAATCCCAGGGCTCGGAGTCCCACCAACCATTGTCTTTCATTCCATGAGGGACCGATTGGCTACTCAGGCTGATGCAACAGCTTGGAGAAGACACTTATGTAAACAGCTTTCTTTTAAACTCACTACTGTTGCTTCATGGATATGCATGCCCCTATCCACGTTGTCCCGGCCTTGTCCATCTTACCCACAAGCTCATGGGCCAGTCAGAGAAATCTTGTTCAACTAAAGAGAATTTTGTTTGACTAAAACTAGAACTGGCCATTTTTCTTAACATTTCTGCCACTTTTGCCCAGTTTGGAAAGCATGAGTATCTACTGTGTAAGGATTGTACCTTTAACATTGATTGACGTTTGTCCGAACTGCTACTTTGTGCTTCTCATACTGTACGATTAGGAGGTGCTAGAAAGCAGATTGTTAGTAGTGGGTTTTAATTACTTTTATTTTGTTTCTTTTTAGGGAATTAATGGTTTACCTTACGCATTTGCCCTTTTTTTTCCCCTCAGTAATGGTTGTGCTCGTTTGTATTTCCCGCTAGCTCCACCCTCACTCACCAATAATTAACACTACTTACTTGGGTTTTGTTTTGATATTCAAATGCAGCCTGCTGTTAAGATCAGTTTTTGCGAAACTAAATCCATTCAACACTCACTGACATGTACATTTGACCTGCAGGTGACTTCCTTCCGACCTACATTCTTCAAGCTACTTTCACATTCTTGTAGACTTGAGTGGAGAGAAAAACAGTTCTGATGTGAACCAAAGCCTATTGACACAAGCTCTTATCGTCAGCCACACCCATATATGTGGCAACATGAAGGTGGGTCTTATGCCATGCTGCCACAAAAATAGGTTGCCGTGTTGTGTCGGGAACTCACTCAGTCATAAGCTACCAGCTTTATAACAGTGTTATCACCAACAGCTCCCAGTCACAGAGTGATAGTGAGGAACAGGTAGGATGGGCTCCCAGTCACATGATCACTGTGATAGCTAATCAGTGATCACATTTAAAAAATGAAATAAAGTAAGATGGCACATGCTTTATTTTCCCCTGCTGACTGATCACTGCCACATACAGTAAACAGTTTAACCAAATGTCTTTTCATTCTGACATTATGTCAGGTACTGACATAAGTGTTACTGTGTCTATATTGGCCTATACGTCACCTTTTTTTAGTGCACAGTGGTCAGTCTAAGTGGGCAAATTATTTTAGTTTTCCTACATAATTTCATTCATTTTCAGTCCTTTTAGCCCAAAAGAGCGGCAGGCGTAGTATACTAAAGAGTTGCAAAGATATGATTTCTGACATCAAGGTTAGTTTTACCTGCCGCATCAAGGAGTTCAAATGTTCGGCATATACTAGGGGTCTCATCCCCCTTCTGAAAGGCCCAGGCCAACTTCTTTTCAGCATGTAGTCTCCCCTTATCGTCCTCCTTGTGTACACCCCCAACTTATGTTTCACCTTCTTAGGCCTCATTCACACGAGAAAAGGCCGGCACATACAGCTCCGTGCTGTATCGGGCAGCTCCCGGGAGGGACAGGTGCTGCGTGTGATTAGTATGCAGCCCCTGTCCTTCTCTATGGGAGTAGGCGGCCATACGCCACCCTACGCTCACCCCAAGTGCAGGTCCGTACAAGTGCGGGTGTCCCGGCTCGGACGCAGACAGGATCCATCCTGTCATCGTATGAGTACCGACACCCGCACGGACGTGCAGCGTACTCCCATAGAGAAGGACAGGGGCTGCATAATAATCCCACGCAGTACCTGTCCTTCCCGGGAGCTGCCCGATACAGCCGCTGTATGTGCCGCCCGTTTCTCGTGTGAATGAGGCCTTACCTTCCTAGGCATTCCTCAGCCTGTCAGGCCTGTATCTCGATACAGGATCATTCCTACAGAATAAATAATTTACATACTCAAAAAGGGAAACCACAATAGAGGTCAATATTATCCTTTTATTTCACTTTACAAGCTTTTTACACATATATATATATATTTTTGTATTAATATACAATCTTTATTTTACAAACACACGATGACTAAAGCTGTCTAAAGAAAACACATCAGTAGCTTTTCATTTGAAACTGATGCTTTATATTAAAACTCTGCATGGAGCCATACAGGATGGGGAGAGAATCATTCCTCCGATGATTCAGCTGTGCATGTCATTTGAACTTCAGCTATTCAGCTCTGTAAGCAGGCTTTATTTTTTAGAAAAGCAGTTAAGATACGCCTTGTAAACATGTGAGCAGTCTAGAGCTTCACATGCTGGCTGAAAAGTATGATGTAAAAAAAAAAAGAATATTTAAAGATGAACTCTAGGCAGAATAAAAGTAACCCTTGCAGTAGGGCTACCCCCGCACTGAAAGGGTTAAGGTGCTCATTTTGGTCTAGGGTGTCAAATAAAAGACATACTCACCTGAACATTGGTTCCATCCGGCTGCTAGACTGGTTCATGCAGCTTCTCTCCCCTTCACTCTGGCAGTTGTATGTACCTCAGTGTCCTCATGTCTAATACAGTGCAATAGATGTGATGACTCGCGGATCCTTAGACTGCCAGAGTGGAAGGGGAGAGACGCCTCGGAGACCGGTCTAGAAGCCAGGCAGGACCGAGATTTGGGAAAACATTTTACAGCCTAGACCAAAACCAGTACTTATCCGGTGCAGTGCGGGGTAGCCCCACTACAAGTTACATTTTATTCTGCCCAGAGTTCTTCTTTAACTACTTGAAGACCGGGGTGGTAAACCCACTTCCTGGCCAGGCCATTTTTCAGTATTCAGCGCTGCGATACTTTGACATTTATTCCGTCATGCAGCGCTGTACTGAAATGAATTTTATACCATTTTTTAGGGACAGATAGAGCTTTCTTTTGGTGGTATTTAAATCACCACTGCGGGTTTTATTTTTTACTATAGTAAAGGAAAAATTACCAAAAATTTTGAAGAAAAAAAAAAAACAACAAAAAAAAACTTTCCCCTACGTTATGTTGTGAAACATTACTGAACAATTTTTTGAGAAAGACGGGGTCACGTCAGGTAAATAGACGCGTCAAGTCTTAAAATTGCGTGAAACCACAAAAAACTACAATACCCAAAATTGCCAAATCGATGACTATTTAAAAGCTTTCACTGCTTATCACTTTAGTTTTATCTGTGATTGATGGCCCTAGAATTATTGCTTGCACTCTGACATTCACGGAGATATGTAACATGTGCGGTGCAATCGTCAATTTTGCACGTAAGCGCACCCAAAGCATATTTACATTTGTATGTGCGTATCTGTGGGGGCGGGAGACTTAAAAAATTGTTGTTTTTTTTTACATTTTTTATATGCAACTATTTTTTTTGTTACACTTAATGTTATTGCTATCACATAGAGGACTAACAACCCCCTATGTGATGGCACAGGCAGGTCCTCTTTATGAAGACATTAGGGGTCCATAAGACCCCTAATGTCATCTATGAACCCCCAAAGAAGCTGATAAAGCACAAATCTGCTTCACCAGCTGCTTCTGTGGCTATAGCAGCCAGAGCAATGACCGCTGAATGCAGAAGAGATTAAATACACTTTGTTTCCGCATTTAGAGCTCGGAGAGAACAGCAGGTGGGAGTGCTGATCTCCCTCCGATCTTAGTGCAGAGAGCCGCCGAGCCGGTCCTGCAGAAGGGACAGCGGAGCCCGGGATGGCCGGTAACAGCAGTGAAGGTGTGGGCGGCGCTGAAGTAGAGGGGGAGCACACTGCTCGGCAAATACAAGCGATTGGATAGCTGTAGAGCCATCCGAACACTTGTATGTAAAAGCTGTTACCGGCTGTTTACACTTGTCAGTGTAAACAGCTGTATATTTACGGCGCCCCGCTGTAGGAAGCTTGCCATCCGTCCATTTATTTACAATAGGCAGACGACAAGCGGTTAAAGAACAGAAACACTATAAGCAATATTTCACGCTGATAAACACTCTTTAAAACTGATACAGTATATTAAAGGCTTCTTCTGGAAATGCAAGTATAAAATAAACTATACATTACCTTGTGGAATATTTATATTCCACAAGGTAATGTATACCACCATATAATTGTGTATTCAAGGAAAAGCTTTGACTATAGGGCCATGTCCTAAGGTGAAACTCAATGCAAACTGACTGAACAGCTTTTTGTTTGGTTTTGTTTCTTTGTGAGCTGTGGAGCCAAGTGTTATTTTTATGTGCATTTTTCTAAGACCGCAATGGTATGTAAAAGAAACTGCTGAATAATTTCCTATCATATCCAAGCAGAGAACAATGTAAACGTCTCTAAGGGCTAGTTCACACCAAGCGCGGAGCAGGTCCAGAGCAGAGCAGCTGCAGACCGGATCAAAACTGCGTCCAATGTATTCCAATGGTATTTTTAGCTCCAGTTCACATCGCAGCGTGCAGTTCCAGAGCAGGTAAAGAAACTGCAGCAGGCCCTATTTACCTGCACTGGATCTGCAAACGCATCAAAAACGCAAAAACGCACGAGAGCCCATGTTTAAAAAAATAAATTGTTTTTTAGCCAAAAACGCGTCAAAACGCATCTAAAAGACTAGCGTGCGTGTGCAGAAACCTGACCAGATCTGCTCTGCATTTGGTGTGAACAAGGCCTAAATGTACGCAGCTTTCTGCAAAGGTGTAAAGAGAAATAAAGTGAAAAAACATACATTTTGGTATAGAAGCATTCTTTTAAAATATGAAAGTGAATTCACAATAGCGGGAAGCTCTTCTGCAACACTGCTAATGTGTGGCACATTTGTTTTATTTGTGCATATAGTCAGGGGTCGCCACAAATGACCTGGATGTTAGAAAGTACACTCCTTCCCTAGAAAATATAACAGAATACAAAGTAGCAATGTACTTATCAAGGGTAGCACTCAAAAGACCATTTATCAGAGAAAGAAGATACAGATACAAATGTAAGCTATAAATTAGCCATTACTATGTACAGCTGCATAAACCATGAGATTGTTTCACATACAATAGGTTGCAAAAACTATTTATTCAAAAAAGTAAAAACATGATACATACGAATCACCAATTCATTTATTGTACGCATCAGAATAATCGGGAGGACATTTGGGTAAATGTTACATGCTGGCTGGTAACTTCTGCTCTCGTTTTTTGGTGCGAATACCCGTTTTTCTAAATTCTTCTCTTTCCTTTAAATATTCTTGCTTACATTCTTCATAGAAAACAGGATCTCTATAGCTAGGAAATAGATGAGATTTAAAAGCATGCAATCAATATATATTAACGAAAACAGATTACAGTTAAAATGAAAATATTCCAGGAAAATCTGGAAGGCAAGATATAATAAATTATATCTATATATAATTTATTTATTACACACACAGTACTGTGCAAAAGTTTTAGGCAGGTATGAGAAAATGCTGTAAAGTATGAATGCTTCAGAAATAAAAGTGGTAATCATTTTTCATCAATGACCAAAATGGAAAGTAAATGAACAGAAGAGGAAATCAGTTCAATATTTGGTGTGACCACCCTTTGCTTTCCAAACAGCATCAATTCTTCTAGGTACACTTGCACACAGTTTTTGAAGGAACTCAGCAGGTAGGATGTTCCAAACATCTTGGAGAACCAACCACAGATCTTCTGTGGATGTCGGCTGCCTCAAATCCATCTGTCTCTTCATGTATTCTCAGCAGACTCGATGATGTTGAGATCAGGGCTCTGTAAGGGGCCTTTACGTTGAGGATAGTTCTTAATAACATTGGTTGTATGTTTGCGTTAGTTGTCCTGCTGCAAAATAAATTTGGGGCCAATCACACACCTCCCTGATGGTATGCATGATGGAAAAGTATCTGCTTGCATTTCTCAGAATTGAGGTCACCATTGATAGATGAAATTTCCAACTCCACTGGCAGAAATGCAGCCGCAGACTTGCAAGAACCCCCACCATGCTTCACTGTTGCCTGCATACACTTATTGTTGTACCGCTCTCCAGCCCTTCAGCGAACAAACTGACTCCTTCAAATTTTGACTCACCACTCCAGAGCACCTGCTGCCATTTTTCTGTACCCCGATTCCTGTGTTTCCGTGCCTAGTTGAGTCGCCTAGCCTTTTTTTCACGTCAGAGGTATGGTTTTGTGGCCCCAATTCTTCAATGAAGACCACTTCTGACCAGACTTCTCCAGACAGTAGATGGGTGTTCCTGGGTCCCACTGGTTTCCTCCAGTTCGGTGCTGATGGCACTGCTGGTCATCTTCCAATGTTGAAGGGAAATAAGGATGATGTGTCTTTCATCTCCTGCAGTAAGTTTCCTTGGCCGACCATTGCGTCCTCAACGTTGCCCGTTGTGCTTCTTCAAAAGAGCCTGAACAGCACATCTTGAAACCCGTCTGATTTGAAACCTTTGCCTGGGAGAGACCTTTCTGATGCAGTATAACTACCTTGTGTCTTGTTGCTGTGCTCGGTCTTGCCATGGTGTATGACCTGTTACATGAAACCGTCTTCCACAACCTCACCCTAGTAGCAGTTTGTCTGTTTCTCACCCAGTTTTAAGCCTCCTACACAGCTGTTTCCGTTTCAATTAATGACTGTGTTTCAACCTACATATGAAATTGATGATCATTAGCACCTGTTTGGTATAAATGGTTAATCAAATCCCTGACTTTGTGCAAGTGTAAAAATAGATGCTGGTTTGAAGCCAAAGGGTAGTCACATCAAATATTGATCTGATTCAGATTTTTCTTCTGCTCACTCACTTTGCGTTTTGTAGTAATGAAGCTGTTTAAATAAATAATTTCTATAGTGCTGACAATACTGTGCTTTTACATACTGCACATTCACATCAGTGCCTGTCCAAGAAGTCTACAATCTAAGGTCCCCATGTCACATACGGTCACCGGACTCCTCCCCCCTTCCCCAAGTGGCTCCGTCGGCTAACAAAGGGAAGGGGGGAGGAGTCCCGTGACGTCACCAGACTCTTCCCCCTTCCCTTAGTTAGCCGACGGAGCCACTTGGGCCGGTGATCTGTCGACACCGAGAAATTATAGAGTTCTGCGACTGCCTGACTTCCGGTTTCGTTACAACTAAGAGTTTTGCCCAAGAAACTTGCTCTGCACGAGCGCTAGCCAAGGCATTGGCCTATCCCTCCCCCCCGCCCGGCTCCCTGGACGGCAGAGCGGACAGCTGCCGCCAGGTAAGACATCCCCCGAAAATAAGACCTAGTGTCTTTTTTCGTAGAAAAAAAAATATAAGACACTGTCTTATTTTCGGGGAAACACGGGGCTAACAATTTATGTTAGCATTTTTTAGAGACAGATAGAGCTTTCTTTTGGTGGTATAGAATCACCACTGGGGTTTTTTTTTTCGGGTAAATAGACACCAAACATATCAAGCCTTAAAATTGCCCGCGCAATAGCAAAAAACGACCACACCAAAAATTGGACATAGGCAACGCTTTAAATGCTTTTACCGCTCATCAGTTTAGTGTTATCAGTGATTAATGGCCCTAAATTTATTGCTCTCACTCAGACGTTCGCGGTGATATGTAACATGTGCGGCAGAAAAGGCGCAATCGTCGTTTTTTGCACATAGGCGCACCCGACACATGTTTGCATGTGTAGGTGGGGGGCGTGGGACTTTAACAAAAAAGTGTGTTTTTTTTTAAAACATTTGTTTCTTTAATTTTTTTTAATTACTTTTTAACACTTTTTTTTACACTTAACTTTATTGCTGTCACATGGGGGCTAACAAGCCTCCTATGTGATAGCCAATTGGCAGTGACAGGTCCACTTTATAGAGACATCAAGACTCAGGGGTGTGGAATTCGTATCGTTAAAAAATAAATAGTTAAAAATGTAACTAAATAAAAATTTAAAAATAATAAAACAAATGAATTTTTTTTACAAAGTAAATAAAAAATGAAAACCAGTCCCGCTGCCCCATCTGCATGTGAATAAACTGCGATTGTGTGCTACCGCTCGGAAAACACCGCAACCTGCCTGGCACGACTGGGGTGCCATTAGAAAATAATAGCACTGCCAGCGCGATCGGAGGTGGTGTGCGATCTGTGACTGCCCGGTCATCGTGCACGAAACCGAGCGGATGGCTGGGTGGTCACGGAATCGTACACCACCGCCGATCGTGCTGTCAGTGCCATTATTTTCGGGCTAGAATTTTAATGAACCTAATCAACTGCCTGCAGTATTTGTACATAAGCAACAAAATGTAAGATATAGATTGCCCCACAGCCCAGCTTAATAATACAAAAATGTTTGGTTTTCTTGCAAAAAACAAAAAAAAGAAGTTTTTCTTTTGAAGTACCTTTCTACTTCAAAGTTTCTTACATAGCATCTAACGTGTAATCAGGAAATAAGAGTTATACTCTGTTGCTCTCTTCTTTATACAAAATTAAAATGGATTGACTCTGTCCTGTAACTGAAGCACAAAAGATAACTGCCACGTGTAGCAAATAGTAGGGCGGCCGTTCTTCAAACCAGCAAAGCACTTGAGTGTTGAGAGGGAAGGAAAGTACCACTTACTGCTTTGTTAGACACTCCTTCAGTGCTGCGTTTTCATCTCGACATTTTACCACCATGAGAAAACCGCTTTCATGACAGCATTTTGTGAAAGCTAAAGATAAAGAAAAAAAAAAACCACAATAAATAGTTGGTTTATATCTGGTAACTCTCCATTGCTTGTCACATCTTTTCAACCTGAAGTGGTTAAAATAATGTTATAAAAAACTCAGAACAAGAGGACTACACTGGGATATGTTCTGTCACACCTAAAGCAGGAGGTGAAGATGAGTCTTTTCTTTTACTGCTTCAAACGGTATAAAAATAGAACAAAACTGGAGAAGATGTCCATAGAAACAAAGTAAAAACAAATATATAAAAAAAATGCAAGTCTAGCAAAGCAATTAATTAATACGTTCTTGAACTAAAACCATCAAAGTTCCCATTTAGGTAAAAGGGAAAGGTAAAACGTTTTGTAGTAGAGTGGGTGAACCATTTGAGTAAAATGTGGATTAGTTATTATTATTATTACATAGTATGTATGTATCGCCAACAGTTTGGGCAGGGCTTTACAATGTAAGGACATTACAATTACAATACAATTTAAGACAAGATGGTAAGGAGGGCCCTGCCCCTGAGAGCTTACAATCTGAAAGAGGAGGGGGAAGTGATACATGAGGAGGTAGCTGTGTGGGGATGAATTGTTTGAGAATGTGATGGTTCAGTGGTTAGGTTGAGGTGGGATAGGCTTCCCTGAAGAGATGAGTCTTCAGGGAACGCCTAAAGACAGTCAAGGTGGGAGATAGATGGACAGGTTTGGGTAAAGAGTTCCAGAGGATGGGAGAGACTCTAGAGAAGTCCTGGAGGCAAGTATGGGAGGAATTGACTAGGGAGCTGGAAAGCAGGAGGTCTAGGGAAGAGCGGAGTGGACGGTTAGGGTGATATTTTGAGACAAGGTCTGAGATATATCCGGGGGCAGAGTTGTGGATGGCTTTATGCCGTCTCTTATTTTGGGCCAGTGACTCACAAAAGGCAAAAGAGCTAAAGCCAAAGCATTAGTATTTTGCTGAAGGAGATCAGCAACAAAAGATTCCCAAAAGAATTACTTTCATTTTGTTAGCACTTTATTTTCATTAATTTTTATGGGTTTTCAATAGAAACAGGAGTCAAGAAATAATACTGCCCTTATCGGGCCCAAGATAAACACAGGCATACAAATGAATACAAGCAAAAATGATTAACAGTTAGTATATAAAAACCACCAAGCAATCTCATCAGTTACAACCTACCAGGCAGAATTGCAGTTGCTAGAAACCAGGCAGCACCTTCCTAAGCCCACCGGTTATTCCCCAGTATCGTATTGGCATAACCGAGGTGTCCAATTGGAAGAACAATGTTCTCTAGCTGGCCATACGCATAGAAATTTATTGAAAGAATCCTACTTTTGATTTCATTAGTTGTTAAAATCACAAAGCAATCAAAGATATAAAATTGTGGTTTCAAGTGACCACAATGAGAAAGGATTGATATAGTCACGTGGAACCCGGTGGACAAGTCCAATTGCTTTTGAACACATTACCCTATTTTTTTTTTCCTTTTTCATTAGAATCTTTCAATAAATATTACTGAAGCTGCCAATTTATTACCCCATGCACAGACCAATGTAGATTTTCATTATCGTACGTTAGCAATACTAACTGGCCAAATTTCGTCGATCGGCAGAACGGATTTTCGTTTGTGCAGTGTTTATGTTGCAATTGTTTCCGCACGAAAACAGCACTAATCCATCAATTTTTGGATGATTCAAAAATATTTTCCAGTCTGACCGTTCCAGGAAATTCGGCCGGTTGCACAGTAATTGTTCACTTCCCATCACCTTTATCCTGGTGATATTACTGTGTAAAAGCTCATGTCTTTGAAGTATGTGGGTTCTTTTTTTTTTGTACTAAAAAAAAATACAGAGATGGGTTTACTTTTATCCATAAAAATTCTGTTCTTGAAGAAAGCCAATTCTACTTTTTAAAATGTCAGATTTTACTAACAGGACCTTTATGCTCTCGATATCCTTCAATGACATACATAAGGGATGCGAAATACAAACATAACATTCAATTAAATGGAAGGACCAATACATTCTGCATGATGGCACAAGCTGAATTTATAGCTTCTGAAATTGCTTTACACATGACTAGGGCTTCTAATACAACGTTATAGCATTGTGATCAACAAATTAATCCTTCTTGCAAGCATTTTCTCACTCACTGACCAAATCGGATCTTCAAGTCTCGCCATTGCTGGCCTGCAGCCACGCGCTGTTTGGAAGGTCTTTCGTTTATTTAGCACAAGGATTTAATTAGAATCTTTCCTTTCATATCAGATAATAACTGCACTCCACTTTTATTTGTTTCGATTGATGCAGGCCTTTTACGCTTTTTTTTTTTAACGTTGTAAGGTTGGATTTGGGTGTACTGTGTGTCAAATTATTTCACTTTTACTTAAACATTTATGTGCTTGCGGATACAAAAGCGCACAGACTGTAGAAAAAGTTTATATTTGCCATTTTTATCAGTATTCTTGAGTTGGTACACCAGAATGTGCCAGCATTGATTTAGAAAAACAAACCCATAAAAACAAACTCATAATGTATGTGGAAAAAAAGGAAAGCACATCTCCTAGCTGGGAGGTGAGCGGATTATATGGGTGGGGCATGTGTTCTTTTTCTAATTAGAATTAGTGGGATTCAGATCCTGCAAGAGTTGTTATTGTTATGCACAATTAAAGGGAACCTAGAGTTAGGCAACCTTATCCTTTAAACAATGTGAGACAAGTTATTTGTGAATGATAGAGCACTTACAATCAGCATCCTGCAGTCGATATTTTACCTAGACCCACATTTCTACCCAGTGCACAGTGTCTTTGACTTTGTGATAGAGCTCTTCTTGCTCCTAGGCCATGCCCCCTGATAAAACCATCAAACCACACTATTATAACTTTCGAATGCCAATGTGTTTTTGCCTGTATTGTATTCTCTACCAGTGTCATAAATAAAGAATTATAAGAACAAAAAACTGTTATTGGAAACATTGCCAGGTAAAAATAAAGGAAAAAAAGCCAAAAAAATTTAAAACTAATACAGCTACGTCATCTAACGTGTTAAGCTGCAATATATTATTTTTTGGTTTTGGATTAACATATTTAATGTTACACCAAAGATTCTCGTGTGGTTGGTATGTAATGTTAAAAAGGAAAAAAAAAAAACTCAAAACTTAAGGGCTTTACTACTTAGCTGTGTCACAACAAAAAAGCATTTATGTGGTTTCTTTGTAGTCAGAACAGTTTACTCATGATTTTTTTCTTCTGGTAAATATCTGGATCTGCTCTGTTAATAGTGCACAGCACTGTATTGTGAAACATGTATAGGAATATTTGCTCTCTAATTAAAATAATTACCTTTCAAATTTTGGCCTTAAATCCCTGGTATTGATTCTTACTATTGCTTCTTGTAAGTAAGACTGACTTCCAAAAAGTCTAAAAGTTTACAAATAACATGCACAAACATTTCCTGTAAATGAGCTACACCCTTATGTTATGCACCATGTTTTGAGGCATTGTGCAAACACTTCCTTTTATTCAACCAAGATTAAGCCCCAGAGTTCATTACCTGGTATTTAAAAAATATTTTAGCACCCCACAGCATCCATACAACACAACACTTTTTATGTGAGCGGTTGTATACAGAGCAACATCTCACTTAACACAATTGATGTTTGCCTGGTAAAAACAATCCCAATCATAAGACCTATGGATGTATTAGTGGATATGCTTCAATGCTGCTGCAGCACTCACCCCAGGCAAAGAACAAATATAGAAAACCATAGGGTAAGAAAAGAAATGCGGAATCTTGTGACATATTAAACATAAAAAGTGTTATGTTTAAAAGCCTGTATATTAAAGCATTTCTATTGCACAGCTCTGCTTAGAGTTGAGACATTGCATGGTGCCCCAACACAAGATGGACACCTGGTATGGGTGGCTTGCCCTCCATTGTGCCTAATGTACTCTTTGCACAACCCCTTTAGATGTATGATCAACTGTAACATTCCATTCTAGTAGGGTGTCCTCAACCTAAACAGTTGTAAGTAAAGCTAAAGGAGATTACACATGCCATGACAAGGGACTTCATCACCTAGAAAGCAGTGTGTAACCAGGAAACATAGCCATTATCCGGACCCCAATTGCATTGTGTGGCTATATGTACTAATACCTAAATAAAGTCTCACGCCTTTTTAGCTCTTTAAAGTTCTATACCCCCCTCAAATCTATTTTTCACTATGTAGTGCTGCTATCTGCCTGGGGGGTTTAGACTTTTTTTTCTTTTATTTCACCTAGTGATCCAGCCAGTAAGTCTGTTGTTTCTCAATTATTATTTTTTGACAAACCAAGTTGTCCAGCAAAAGTGACAGAGACAAACCATTAACACTGAGGGCTAGTTCACACCAAGCGCGTTCCAGGAGCAGAGCAGTTACAGACCGGATCAATGTATTCCACTGGTATTTTGGGCTCTAGTTTACATCGCAGCGTTCAGTTCCAGAGCATGTAAAAAAAGTGCAGCAAGCCCTATTTTACCTGCTCTGGAACGCATGCCTACACATTAAAAACGCATGCAAGCGCACTGGAACGCACTGAAAGCCCATTTTAAACGTAAAAAAAAAAATCACACTTTTGTTGTTGTTGCAAAAACGGCCCTGAACGCGTCAAAAACACGTCAAAACACACTGCACTGTGTGCGCAGAAACCCATGCAGATCTGGTCTGCATTTGGTGTGAACAAGCCCTGACAGGGGGACTTATAATGGCTAGTTTATTCATTTATGTAAAAATATTATACCAAAAGAAAAAAAGAAATATTGCTGTAATTGCTGAAAAACTGTTGTGGCACCAGTTTGGTTTTAAAAGTCCAAATCTAAATTTGATAGTTCATCTGACCCTACTAGGGATGCCACCTGTCCAGGATTCACCCCAAACAGACAAGGGTAACCAAAAATTAAGATAGGGTCTACTGGCCCCCCACTGAAATTAGTCTCAACTGTGATATTTACATATGAGTGGGTGGCGCTAAATAAGCCACCACTCATTCTCCCAAAAAAATGTTTGTGTGTCGCTAGAGTGTTCGGGTTTTGCTTGAAGAAAAGGTGGCAACTCTAGACCCTACCCTCTCCACAGGTTAACAATGCTGCTGTCCGAGGGTGGCTCCATTGCTCCTCCATAGATTGCAGTCACTTAGTTAATGTATTCCATTGAATGACAAGAGAAGTAAAGCCAAAAAAGAAAATTGACTTCTCTTTTAATGTCCAAGGGCTTGGTTGATGAGCAGTTTAACGTCGCCATTTTTCTGGCATAAAAAAAAAAGCAAACTTAGGATTTTGTGTTTGTTTGTTGTTTTTTTTGTACATATTAAAAGGTCCAGCCTGCCAAAAGATACATAGGAGGCATCAATATGGGGTGACATACGAGATAACAAAATTCTGAAAACAAAAGGGGTACGATTCTTTCATAAGCCCATAACCATGTATTATTTTAGTGGAAGATGCAGATTAAAATATTAAAAAAATACTTTTGAAATTACATTAACATATAAAAAAATTTATGGGATTTACAAAATTAGGTTTACGTATAGGTCTATCATGTTACAGGCCAAAACGATATTTTACACATGCACCTCATATTGGATAGCAAAACAAAATGGGTGATTTATTGCTTAGTTCGGAAACCTGGTCTCAGCTGTTCGTCACTGCACTGCTGTTAATACAAGGATTTCATTTGTTAGCCATTAAAGTCCATCTAACGCTACTCTCTCCACAGGCTGAAATTGCTGATGCGCAAGAGTGGCTACATTGCTCCTAAATACAATGGAGTGAGTGTAGCCACCCTATGGCTGGATCACCAGGTGAAAATAAAGGAAGAAAGTCTAGAAAAGAAAACTAATGCAGCCACCACATTTTTGTTTTTGGGTTAACATACACTTTAATTTGCTGTGTATGTATTTGATTCAGGCAATCACATCCTTTTTAACATGACTTGAATAAAGGATTGTGACACAGAACTTAAAAAAAATAAGAAATCAGCAATATATTTTAACAACATATAAACCAAAAATGTCTGAGCTCAACTGGCCAAAGCTTGTCAAGCTGCTAAGTTTTCCCCATTGAAGTGAACTTTCACAGACAAAACAAAATGTTTAAAAAGGAGAATTATGAGGTGAGTGATTTTCACTCAGCCTCATAATCTGAGCCGACCTGTGACAATTAAACTGTCACAGGTCGGCTCAGTAGATCGGGAAGTGAGCGAACACATACCGGCGCTCGCTCACTTCTCGATCCTGTTCCGGCAGAGAGCCGTGACAGGGGAGGGACTGGGTTCCCCCCTCCCAAGTCCGATCCTCCAGCGCTGACTGGCGGAACAGACGGGGAAGGGGGTGGGTACAGCTGGCTCTACCTCTAGATAGGCAAAGCCAGCTGTCACTCACGCAGCTGGGTGGACACAGACATAATTGTGGGGATCCGTTCCGGCGTCTTAGTATACCGCGAGCTGCAGCTGTATACTGAGCTTTGGGTGACGGGAGGACGCTAGTTTGTGTCCTCCCGTTACCCTTAGGAGAACTATGGGGAAAAGCCCTGAACCCATAGTTCTCCTTTAGGGTTTGGTAACAAAGGATGACTATACCCAAAAACAAACAATAAATGAGTGCTTAGATGTGGTAGCTGCATTTATTTTCTTTTTTAGGCCAAGAACATTTAAGTACAGTAGAGAAAATGTCTGTTGATCTTGCCAAAAATACAGTTGTCTTGTCTCTTACTGTGAGCTTAAAGTGACACTAAACTCAGGAGTTAAATCTTAACAATGCATTCTAGTACCCCATTAACAAAAATGTTCAGCTGAGTGATACAAATAAACTATATTTTTCTTAATAGTAAAAGGTACTTGAATGCATTTTTAAGATATAACTCTTGAGGTTAGTGTCACGTTAATAAAAAGCTCAAACAACCTTATGTTTCTTCTGCAAACTACTAAACCCGTCAGGTAGACATGTTTGATGTCCAGCCAGGGGTGGCTCCGTACATTGATACAGGGTAGGAGTCACTCCTACCCTGTATCTATGTACGGAGCCACCCACTCCAGTAATTATGTTATTCGCCAGATTGCCAGGTGGAAAAAAAAAACAAAAGACAAAATGCAGGTACCTCACCCAAGCACTGTTAAATTGCAATATATAAAATGTTTGTTTTGGGACTTAGATATGTTATAAACTATAACGGTTCCAGTCTGATTGCAATGAAGCTTTGTATTCAGATCATCATGATCACCAAGGGCTATTTCATATAGCATCCGGTATTTGCAATTTTAACACCATCAATTTTTTTGTTGTGCAAAATGTGAAATGCATGCTAAATCATCAACACATTTTTATAAAAGGGCAGCTTAGAAAAAAATAAAGATAAATCTAACACTTAGAATGAAAACAAAAAGGATTACAGACATAAATACCTCTTACAGTTAGTAGAAGTACTGTATTAAAAGTACAGTATATAGTTTTGAGCTGTAGGCTAGTGAAGTTATGATGTGAGGTCCCCACTGGAAAATGTTGAACTGCTTTCAGTAAAGAAATAATTTCTCTTGACGCTTCTGAAGACTGCTTTTATTTAGCAAAGCCATCGGGAGGTCCCTCTCACTTGTTAAGTCACCAGTCTTGTTTGGTTAAAAGGTGCGATATCCCAGGAAGAGACCCTTAGGTACAGCAGCGAGCTTGCTTTAGAATAGTGATATAAAAAGCACTGCTTGGAGCAGAGCGGCGGAATCATTGTCAGGTGATAAAATAAACCCTTATGCTATGGAGCTGCAGACCTGAAGCTTGTACCCATAAATAAAACAAGGTTGCAGCTTTTATCCATATTACCTCTACTCAAAGAAATGCAAATTGCCAAAGTTCAGTCACACATTTTTAATTGCATTAGATCTTTATTACTTGATCTTCCAACCAACAGAATTAAATTGGAATATTACAGACAACTATATTTAGAGATCACCTATCGTTCTATAATAAACAGGTGCTAGGTTTAGGATTTTCCAGTTATCAAGCTTTTTGGAATTTTTTTAATGTAATATTAAAACCCCCTTTTGGCAATGCATGTTAAAAGCTCCGGAAGCTACCTACGGGACATTAAAAGGGCTCAGTACAGACCACAATCTACAGAGGCTTAAAGCCAATTTCCGTGCAAAGAAAAAAGTACCCCCGTACTTCAAGGGTTAAATGCTTGTTTATATCTAGGGGACTTGTTAAAAGCAGATTTCCTCACCTTATCTTTGCCCCCGCTGGCTCCCTTGGGGCTACTAGGCCGGCCCTGTGCAGCCTCTTTTCCCTTATGCTCCAGCGGTCTAAGGATCGCTGATGTCATCAGGTCTAATGCAGCTTCCACAAATCTTCATTAGACATGAGGAGGCCAAGGCTCATTGCACCAGCCAGAGCTGGAGAATAGGAGAGCGCTGACCACCGAGGGAGCGGGGACCAGGTAAGTCAGTCAATCTGCTTTACTCCAACCCTTACATTTATTCCTTGCAGTGCTGGATTTAAAGTAAACCTGCCATGACAGAAATAGGAGGGCTTCCGTCTAAAAATGTTGGTTGCCAGGATGTTATGATGATCCTCTGAATGAATCACTGACCTGGGCAAGTATGCAAGTAGTCAATGCTTTCCTTCAACTATGAGACAAGACTTGCAATACTTTCCATCCAACTTTAAGTATATGCTCTTTTCTCAGACTGCATATGAGCTGGTCACACCTTGCTTTCCCCGGGGTTACCTTCTGATCCCGGTACATACAGACAAATACAAATTTGACAAAATATGTGCCTAAGTAAATGCAGGTCACTGACAATCTATTAGCCATGGAATCCATAAAGCTTAGATGTGTCACTAATTAAAGCCCTGCTCACATGTCTGTGGTTTCCAGCAGTACAATACTGGTGGGAAATTGTACAACATCCTAAGAGCTGTTATGCTGCATTCACACCTGAGCATACTTGAACCATGTTTAAAAATGTAATGCAAACTCCACCACTTTGCAATGCATATACTGGTAAAGATAAAATACTTATGGACAAATATAAATAAAGTTACACCCCAGGAATCTTTACATTATTGTTAACCCATATACAGGTGAAACTTGAATAATTAGAATATCATGCAAAGTTCATTTATTTCACTAATGCAATTTAAAAGGTGAAACTAATATATGAGATAGACTCATTACATACAAAGCAAGATAATTCAAGCCGTGATTTGTCATAATTGTGATGATTATGGCTTACAGCTCATGAAAACCCCAAGAACCCCAAATCCACAACCTCAAAAAAGTAGATTATTACATGCAATCAATAAAACAAGGATTGTACATAGAACAATATCGGACCTCTGAAAAGTACAAGCATGCATATGTACTCAGTACTTGGTTTGGGCCCCTTTTGCAGCACTTACTGCCATTACTTTTGCACAATATTCTAATTATTCGAGTTTCACCTGTACCCCTGCCACAAAAACACCAGATGAAATCATCAACAAGAGCAAACAGGTTCTCGTTAAAGCATGGTGGCTAGTAGCATATACTAATTTCTCCTTTGCTCCCACGATACTTCATTCAGCCATGAGAGAAAAAAAAAAAATACCTAGAACTTCTGAGTATGGAGTAGCATATGATTAGACCTGCCGGGTCACATAGGGGCAGGAAGACCGTAAGCCCTGTGTAAGCTTCAATAGGAGATCTGAGCTTACACAAAGTTGTCTTTCCTCGCTCCTAGTGGAGGGGGGAGCTATATATGACATTTGGGAGATGGGGGTGGGAGGCAGAGACAAGCCCAGTAACCTTGTACAAGGACAGAGTGCAGCAATGATAGGTTTTCATTACAGGAAATATCTCCACAGAGGCATGCCATGCTGGGTACTATGTAAAGAAAAACTACATAAAGCATGCCAAGATTCAAGCAAGAATCAACATTGTTTTCAGATTTAAAAACTTGCATTACACATGTTTTTATTTATTATGTTAAAGTAGTTTGCCAGCCTAACTTGGACAAAGCTCACCAGTCAACATATACAATGTTGGGTTGCATGCATTTATTTTTTGTGAGCTGCCGTATTATCTGTGCTGAATCATCAAATACACTAAATACAATTATTCTCAAAACAAAGAGAGGAGTTACAATTAATTGCTGAATAATACTGCATTATGTACATTGGAGCATATGGAGAATTACTATCACTTCCAAACAAGCAGAGCAGGATGGACCATGCATACAGCAGGGTGTATACAGTTCAGAGCAGGGCACATAAAAGTGTATATAGTGGATCAGAACAGAATTGTACTGTCCAGGACTTGCAATGTATGCCGCAGCACAGCAGTAATGTATAAAACGGTGTATTTAGTTGGTGGGTGTGGTATAAACTGAGCTACAGTAGTAGCGAGTATATAGGACAGTTCATTTATTGCGGTCAGACCTCTGCTAAAAAAGCTGAAGATAAAGGAGGAATTCCACCTTTCAGCACAAGAACGACCCAAAGCATACTTTCAAATCAGCAAAAGAATGGCTTACCCAGAAGATCAAAGTTTTGGAATGGGCCAGCCAGAGCCCGGACCTGAATCCAAATGAAAATCTGTGGCTGTGCCCAGGAGAGGTCCTCACAATCTGACAGATTTAGAGTGCTTTTGCAAGGAAGAGTGGGCAAAGATACCCAAGGCAAGATGTGTCATGCTAAAAGACTCCTCCCCCAAAAGATTGAATGATGTCATCATTTAAGTGAATTGCACAGATCATAGGATACATTAACGGTGGGGAAAAAAAATTAGAAGTGATTTATCTTAGTTTGATTTTTTTACATCTCAAAAGCCTGGCAATTTTACAGGGGTGTGAATTTTTATATACATTGTGTAAGCACATATACAGTGGAAAATGTGGAGTATATAATGTACAGCAAAGTGTATATAGCTGAGCAGATTGGAGTACATAATGTACAGCATGTAGAGGAGAACAGTGAGGAGTATATCATGTACAGCACAGGATAGACATCTGAGCAGCGTGCAGCATACAATGTATACCACAGTGAATACAGCTGAGCAGTGTAGAGTGTATAATGTACGACACAGTGAATACAGCATGCAATGTGAAGTGAATGATGTACTGCATACTGTATGTACAGAACAGTGTATTAAACTTTGCAGTGTCCAGTATGTAATGTGCAGCACTGTGTTTAAACTGTAGCATCACAAGTAATGTACAATAAACGTAAAGCACATTGTAATTGGATAGTGTACAGTAAAATATACATATACAAAAGCCCTATACCTCTATTCTAGGTACAAGTAGAAAGTGGCAGAATTAAAGTGATATTAAAGTGAAAAGGATTTTAAGCTATTTCAAATGCTGATGAAATCACTTGCAATGGATGCTGCTTCTTGATCTTTAAAAAGTTTTAGTTTCCTGCAGAATCAGCTGGTCCCCTGAGGACTGGCCCTGACTTCCTGTTTTAGAGTGACTCCTTTCTCAAGCAGAGTGCTAGGCAGTCACCATTGCGTGTGCTAGTCAGCTGTGTGTGTGTCTCCACAAACACACAGACACAGCAAATCAAGCTACCCCCCTGGCCCCCTCTCCTCCCTTCTCTAAGCTAGTAGATAAACAGTTACTGGAGTCTGCACTGTCCTTTGTGATCTGGTACTGGACAGGAAGTCCAGGGAAGCTGAGCCGAGAAACTTGGAAGCAGCTGTTTAGAAACATGATGATTGGAAGTGTTTGGACAAAATCTAAAGCAATGCTTTGCTGGGCAATGCACATTTGCTTGATCTGGATTCATTATTGAAAAAAGTTTGAGAGTTTAAATACTACTTTAAGGCATTGGACAGAAAAGCAATGACGACAGAGGGTGCAGACGGACTCCATAAAGCTTTACCTTTGCTTCTTGTGCCTGTTGGAAGGCAGAGCCATCTCTGTCTGGAGAAAGTGCAGAAAAAGTGTTCCACTTTACCTACATTACTTTGTGCATCAGGCCTGGAGTGCTCCTTTAACCAGTTGACATCCGCGGTGTTAAACCCCCTTCCCATCCAGGCCATTTTTCAGTATTCAGCGCTGCGGTACTTTAACTGACATTTATTCCGTCATGCAGCGCTGTACTGAAATGAATTTTATACCCTTTTTTGGGGACAGATAGAGCTTTCTTTTGGTGGTATTTATTCACCACTGGGGGTTTTATTTTTTTACTATATTAAGGAAAAATTACCGAAATTTAAAAAAAAAAACAGTTTCCCCTATATTAAATGATAAAACATTTATTATTACCCAATTTTTTGGTAAAATATAAAAGATGGGGTCACGTCGGGTAAAAAGACACTAAACATGTCAAGCCTTAAAATTGCGTGCGCGCGCGAAACCTCAAAAAACGATAATACCCAAAATTGGCCATAGGCGACGCTTTAAAAGCTGTTACCGCTCATCAGTTTAGTGTTATCAGTGATTGATGGCCCTAAAATGATTGCTCTCACTGCGACGTTCGCGGCGATATGTAACATGTGTAGCGCAATTGTAATTTTTGCGCGCTGGGGCACCGGACGCGTATTTACGTTTATAGGCGCGTAAACGTGGGGGTGGGGGAGTTAAACATTTTGGGGGGGTTTTTTCCCCTTTTTTTATATGTGACTTTTATTTTATTTTACTTTTTTATGTGTTACTTTTATTTATTTTTTATTTATATTTATTTTTTTTGCACTTATTGGTATTGCTATTATATAGGGGGATAACAACCCCCTATATAATAGCAAAGGCACACTGACAGGTCCTCTTTATGGAGATATTAGGGGTCTCTAGGACCCCTAATATCACCTGTGGACCCCAAAAGAAGCTGATGAAGCAGAGATCTGCTTTATCAGCTTCTTCTCTCTGGCTATAGCAGCCAGATGACTGACAGGTGAATGCGGAAGTGATGTAATACACATCACTTCTGCATTCACAGCCCGGACGGGGATCAGCAAGGAGCTGATCTCCCGTCCTCCTCCTCCTGACACCCTCGGAGCCGGTCCTGGGATCCAAAATGGGGCAGCGGATCCCGGGAATCAAGGTGAGGGGTCAGGGGGGGGGAACCCGGAAGCGCCGACCCGGCAGTGGTTAAGGGTACGGTGCCGCGAACGAGCACATATAGGCGATCGGCGGGCTATGGACCCGCTAATCGCCTATATGTGAAACACCCGGTAACGGGTGTGTGCATTGATCGTGTCTTTTCTGCCCGTGCGTGCCCGCTAGGGGGCGCGCGCGAGCAGAAAAAAATTGCTGATGCCCGCAGATGCTGCAGTGCCGTCCGTCCGTTTTTTTACTACGGGTGGACGGCAAGAGGTTAATCAGTTATGTAAACAGTTTAGTTAGATTGCTACAAATCCTATCATTCCAGCCATCTGATTTTATACTTGGACAGCACTGCTATCTCCATTTATTGCTTCAGGGTAGACGAGTTACTTTTGTTACACTTGCCAGTAAGCCATGTCACGTTCCGCATCATAAGAAATGTTCTAAGTTACAAGCAATGTATTCAACAGCCGCTGAGATGTAACAGCAAGGCTGAAACTTGTTAAAAACATAACTACAAACATCAGCATAACTTTGCCAGCATTGCCCCGGCTGCAGCTTGGAAATCTTTACAATTTTTCTACTTAGTAGCTGGCCCTACTGAGGTGTCATCTCACCATGTATATTATCACAACACTTAAGATATTGTGATCACACTCTTCAAATAAATGAAAGTGTTTGCCATGAATAGGGAGGGCTACTTTTATTTATTTATTTTCCTCTATGCTCAACACTTTGCAATGATATGATATGCAGGCGTTAAAACAAAGAGCAGCTGAGGTGGAGGACTGTGCTAAGTGCATAGGAGCACTGAGAAGGATGCAGCGTCATTGCAAGCTGCCAGCAGGGTACAACGTGTTAAAAAGGTTAATTTTCTTTTTCTTGGAAGCCTAAAGTGTCTCCGAAAATCAAGACAAATGCTGTCCAAATACAGCTGTTGATGCTGACTCGTAGTAAAAAGAAAGGTGACATTACCGGGCTTTTTTTTTTTATAGCTCTACAAAAAGGTGCAACCCATAGCAACCAAAACACATATTTGACAGACTACAGTGAACCAAAATCTGGTAGATATAATAAAGATATAAATATTTTATCTCGTCTTGTTAACCACTTGATACCCAGGCGCTATTTTAAAAATGCTGCTGAGGTTGCAAGTCTATGTGCCGGTTTAAAGCTGAACTTCAGGTAAAGAGCTCAATACATTGATTACATACATATACAAGAGCTGTTTTACCTGCCAAAGGGTTTGTATTTTATTTTTGTCTCTCCAGTTCTGGCATTTACACAGCTCTGCCACACAGCCAGGTGGATGACACCGCTTACAGATAAGAAGCACAGTAGTATACTTCTTACATCATGCCTGCTGACTGGACAGTTAAGGAGCAAATGCAGACTGAGTAGGTCATCTGTTCACTCACTCTGACCCTAACTGACCCTTCCTCTTCCAGTCTGAGTTCTGCTGTATAGGGGATTACAGGTGACCAATACAAAATCAAATTCAGGTACTTATATTAGCTGCATTTAAAAAATAAATAAATTGAATGATTAATGAAGATGTACATTAATGTGCACCTATGAGTTTAGCTCTAAAACTGGAACGGTTTTCAGTGGTTACATGGATTTCCTGCAGGTATAATGTTATTACCAATAGATGTCAGTTAAATCTGAGGCCCAATACTAGGAGTTCTCTGATTGGATGAGGGGCAGTGACTTATGCACAGCCCCTTATTCAATCACAGAACACCTGGAGCAAAGAAAATCTGGACCAGTTGTGCATGCCAACCAATCAGCATTTCTCTTCAGTTTGTTCAGTTAAGATTTGAAAATAAAAGAGAGAAGCTGATTGGTTGCTATGCACAACTGCTCCAGTTTTGATAAATTCCTCTCCTAGTATTTATTGAAATAACAAAATAAATGCCAGGTATCCTCTGAATGACTGCTATACTCCACGAGCAACTCTCTGTGTTTTAACAGCATGGGGAAGTTGCCAAGCATAGCAGCTGTAGCAGGGACCCGAAAGACACTGCAATTTACTGTAGTATCTGCAGCTACTACAGTGTTTTACAAGATGCCCATAGCCCTGCCAGTGATCACATATTTGTGTAAGATGGATTTGTTGATCAGGAAATCCTAGGAGAAAATGTCATGCAGTCTGTGAGGAAGCTGAAGCTCGGGCGTTATTGGACCTTCCGACAGGACAATGATCCCAAGAACACCTCAAATTCAGCCAAGGCTTGGTTGAAGACGAAGTCCTGGAAGATTCTGCAGTGGCCATCACATGACTGGAACCCCATTGAAAATCTCTGGAGGGATTTGAAGAAAGCGGTTGCAGCTCGCAAACTGAAGAATATTAGTCAACTGAAGGCCATAGCTCATGAGGAATGGGCTTAGATTCCTCAGGAATGCTGTCAGAAGCTGTGATCTGGCTATGCATCTCATTTGCAGCAGGTCATATAAGCAAACGGGTGCTCTACCAAGTACTAAAGATGCTTGCCATGAAGAGGTTAAATACAAATTGTGAGACTGCGGAAGTCATTAAAAGTTGCATTTTAAGTTCAATTTGGGGAAACCACTTGAAACATTCATTGTGTTGATCTATTTAAATTGCTTTTCTTTGATTTGTTCATTGCATTATATGCCATGGTGTATGACCTGTGACATGAAACAGTCTTCCACAACCTAACCTTAGTAGCAGAGTTTGGCTGTTCCCAGTGTTTAGCCTCCTACAATTTCAGTTAATGACTGTGTTTAAACCTACATATGAAACCTACATATGAAACTGATGATTAGTAGCACCTGCTTGGTATAATTGGTTAATCATAGACATGACTCGAATCCTACTCGAATCCCTGACTTTCTACAAGTGTGCAAGTGTAAAGCTGGCCATACACTTTACAACCATCACATGACTTTAGTCTTGCGATGGTTGTAAGGTAGGTAAAAGCTTGTACGATTCGCCCATCTTGGACAGGGCGATCATCGGGCGATCATAAAATAAACGCTCCGCTGAGGGGAGGGCTTCCGATGACTGCAAAGCTGAGCGGGCAGTGTGCGCTTGCGCACACTGGCCCGTGCGGCATTTCTCTTACGAGCACGCCACAAACCCGCCGAAAATCGTACGATTTTCGTCTGGTTTTCCAACGTGCTTGTAAGACAAAAGACGTATGACCGTACAGTAGAAACAGTCGAACGCCTCCCATACACCTGCCGATTATCGTACGATCGCAGGATTTCCCGCGATTATCGTACGATAATCAGCAGGTGAATGGCCACCTTTAGAATCAATGCTGGTTTGAAGCCAAAGGGTAATCACACCAAATATAAATTTGATTTAGCTTTGTCTTTTGTTTACTCACCTTGCATTTTGTAAATTGATCAAAATAAAAATATATTATTCTTCTGTTCAGGTGTTATACAAAAAGGTTGTCCTCTAGGGGGAAGTGCTGATAGGGCTGGATTCTTGGAGGTAACAAGCCCAGCTGAAGTTAGCTGGCTTGTTAGGGCCTCTAGAAGAAGTCCCAGCCTCCTAAGAGAACAGCCCCACCCTAGAACCAGACTGGGTGTCTGGTGGACTGGGGAGCAGATCGCCTGTGTGGCAAAAGAGCAGCCTGTGTGGCAATCCGCCTGCGTGGCCAAAGAGCAGCCTGTGTGGCAATCCGCCTGGGTGGCTAAAGACAAGCCTGTGTGGCAGTCCTCCTGTGTGGCGAAAAGACAAGCCTGTGTGGCAAGCCCTTAAAATACAGCCTGTGTGGCCAGTGGACGTTTTTGTTAAAGGACCAACCTGCAGTTAGCGAGACGGGAAAAATGTTTTCTTTTTAAAATGATACTTTGCTTGAAAACCCCTGCGCGGGAACACCCGTATTTGACTTTTCTTTTGAGTTGCGATTGAATAAAAGTGGGCAGGACGCCCTAAAAAGAACTTGTTTACGCGTGGTGAATATTTGCATAACCCGGAGTTTAGCTTTAAATACAAGTGGCATGACTAATGTTACTTGAATCTTGGTGTGATTTGTTTATTTTTCCCAGATCTGTGCAGCAATTCAGTGTGAAACTTTGCCTCTGTGCTTCCTGTAATAGAAGGGTCACTGCTGCACTCTCTCCTTGTGCAGGGTGGCTGATCTGGTATCTGTCCCTCCTGTAGTTTTCTGCAGGGGGCCTGTAGTGGGTGGACCTATTGGGTTCCACTCTCTGCACTGGCAAAGTGCAGCACAGTGATCATGTCACCACAATATTTACAAAATAATAAAGTTTTCAAAGGAATTTAGTGCACATAAAGTGGATTTATATATTTTGAGTAAAAATGGTAATAAATGTAATATAATTACAAGTAATAGCGTAGAAGTGGTGGCTACAATCTTGTGCCTTATCTCCTTTTTCCCTTTTCATTTGTTGTCAGTTCAAATCCATCTTTTAAATGTATCTGCAAGCTTCTAGGTTCATTTGGTTTATCAATTCTACATACACTCACCGGCCACTTTATCAGGTACACCTTGATAGTACCGTGTTGGACTTCCTTTTGCCTTCAGAACTGCCCTTATTCTTCGTGTTGGAATGTCGGAAACATTTCTCAGAGAGTTTGGTCCATATTGACATGATAGCATCACGCAGTTGCTGCAGATTTGTCGGCTGCACATCCATGATGCGAATCTCCCGTTCCACCACATCCCAAAGGTGCTCTATTAGATTGAGATTTGGTGACTGTGGAGACCATTGGAGTACAGTGAACTCATTGTCATGTTAAAGAAACCAGTTTGAGATGATGTGAGCTTTGTGACATGGTGCATTATGCTGCAGGAAGTAGCTATCAGAAGATGGGTACACTGTAGTCAGAAAGGGATGGACATGTTTAGCAACATTAATCAGGTGGGCCGTGGCGTTTAAACAATGTTCAATTGGTACTAAGGGGCCCAAAGTGTGCCAAGAAAATATCCCCCACACCATTACACCTCCACCAACAGCTTTCATGTTGTTTACGTCAAATTTCTGACTTGACCATCCGAACGTCGCTGATGAAATCGAGACATCAGACCAGGCAGCGTTTTTTTCAGTCTTCTACAGTATTGTCCAATTTTGGTGAGCCTGTGTGAATTGTAGCCTCCCTTTCCTGTTCTTAGCTGACAGGAATGGCACCCGGTGTGGTCTTCTGCTGCTATAGCCCATCTGCTTCAAGGTTTGACGTGTTGTGGCTTCAGAGATGGTATTCTGCTTACCTTGGTTGTAACAAGTAGTTATTTGAGTTACTGTTGCCTTTCTAGCATCTCAAACCAGTCTGACCATTCTCCTCTGACTTCAAGGCATTTTCGTCCACACAACTCCCGCTCACTGGATATTTTCTCTTTTTCTGACCTAATAAAGTAGCCGGTGAGTGTATGTTGCCTACTCTGGTAGTGTTATTACTATAAGTGGAGGAGTGGGGAGTGCAAATTTTTTTTCCAGTTCATACAGAACAGTTTCTAAATATAAATGATGAACTTATATAAAAAGGTAAAACAGTAATGGTTTAGTAACAGCTAGAGTGCTTGAACTTGCATATTTGGCATAGAAGGAGTGCTTTCATATACTGTTTGTTGGATTTGTAAAAGAATAAAAGCAGATTCCAAAGCTTGTGACAAAGCTAGCATGTCTTTAATTTTGTGCCAGATCAAGGTTGATTAGTTTGCTATGTTGCAGCCTGCAGTGTGCAAGCGCTCAGAGAATCTTTAGCGGGTGCATGTAATGAGCCAGGAAGTTGAGAAGATGAGCCTGAGAATGAGATTACACACTGCCGTGTATTGTTCTATGCTGGGTGCGTGAACTGCTTGGAATTGTCATAGTAATGCACACACCAGCCTGGCCTAGACTGATCATGGTTCAGTTAACATCAGTGAATATCTAAGACCTCAGACTCAATTAATTCTCACCTGATTAGGATCAGTCTGATATTCCAACTAAATCAAGACTCCAGTCAAGTAGAAATCAATATTTCTTATTTTACTTTTAAATCACACTTATAAATAATAAAACCTCTGCCTCTTCGGTTAGTCGCAAGGCATTTTTCTTTTTTTATTATTAATTCTACTGCTATGGCATGCATGACAATTGATTAGAAGGAATTATCTTAATTTGAGCAGGAGTATGTAGAAGAATGAGATTCATTTAAATATTGCCAGATGAAACAATATAATTAAAACCGAGTGTGGGAGGGGTGGCATTGTTTTTCGACTTCTGCTCTTCCAGGGTCCTGAGCAACAGATTTTTGATTGGTTTAGCTTATATTGTATATGTATTTCAGCATAAATATGGAGCCCTCATTCTCCCTGTTTTAGTTTCAAAAGGACATCCAGAGCATGGGATCCAAAAAGATTCCCACCAGGTTTATTTAATGTGTCAAACAAAGTGCAGTAACACCAGCAACCAAAATCCAAATGAATCTTTTGCTAATTTAAGTTCAGTAAACTGCTAAAATTCTTAGTGAGGGCTTGTATTAAAGCTCATTTACTGCTTTTTAAGAATATGTAAACACTTCAATGCCTATAGCCTGCCAACAGTTTCACTTTAAAATTTATAGAAGGGTATATAAAGTAATATTCAAGTGAAAATGTTTTAAGTCATTTCAAATGCTCATTAAATCACTTACTGCTGCTTCTTGATGTTTAAGTTTTAGTTTCCTGCAAAATCAGCTGATCCCCCGAGCACTGGTCCTGATATCCTGTGTTAGGGTGGCTTGTAGGGTCCTATGGAGCCACCCTTTTGCTAGTAACAAGTCTGCATCTTTACAAACAGAACGGCATTCCCCTCTTCTTCCTTTTCCAAGCTAGTAGATGGACAGCTGCTGGAGACTGTTAAGTCCCTTGTGATCTTGTACTAGACAGGAGGTTCCGGGAAGCAGAGCTGAGAGTGTTGGAGCGGTTTGGAAACATGATAACTGTAATGGCTTTAACTAAATAATTTGCTGGATATTGTATATTTGTTTGATCATTTGGATTAATTTTTGGAAAAAAATCTTTCATTCTACTTAATAAAAAAAAAATAGTGCTGTAAATCAAAATCCATTGTCAAGATGAGCTCCACAGGATCACAACAAAACAGGTGATAGGCCTATCATATTCCCATGTTAAAGTCATATATTGTTTATTCATATAATTATTTGCCAATGTATACCACGCTCTCTAAAATAAATGTGGAACTCCAATAGAAACCCTTTTAAGTCTTGATAGAGCAGAGAAGGTTTTCTTCCTCTGCCACGTTTTTACTATTGTCTTGACACCCACAGGGACATTTTCTCTGCTTCACCAGAATCCACTATTTTTTAGTAGGTTATGCACATAAGCATATGAAGAATTCACTCTGTATGGACTATGCCCACATGTGTAGTGATTTTGTAGCAAAATATAGGAAACATCAGTAGATTCCATTAGTGAATCAAAAGGTTTAACTGTGCTACAGTGAAATGCATCGGTAAAGTTCCCTTTTGCTAAATGCCACCAGGGTTTCTAACTGCCATGCAGTCTAAATAGGTTTCCCCTCCAAGTCTGATCTGGACTAAAAGAATCCAAATGCTTCAATCAGATTAAAACAGGAAGCTGAAGTCTGTGTGCATTTTATACAGCTGCGAGGAGTAGAAAGTGGCCAAGATAGGGCTTAGGAATAGGAAAGAGTGAGATAGGTCTTGCAATGTTGTCTGCCCAAGAGCCAGACGCAGTCAATTGAAAGCATCTACTGAACCATAAGAACTTCCTTCTTACAAAATACTGATTAAGTAATCTTTCATTGATGGGTTGGTGAATGTATTACTTTGTTTTCTCTTAGAATAGGGCAATTGCATCAGAACGCTCTGTATGTCTGTGTGTACATCACTGATATTTTTATGTACATATTTATTCAGTGGGACTGAATGAAAAGGGACCTGCAGTGTTTAGCCAGTTATATTTTTCCTAGCCTTAGAGTGATCCTGGGGGTCATTCAATCTGAGGACATGTTGTGGCAAAGAAGAGGTACTATTTTCTCTTTGTAAAACAATCGCCTTTTCTTTTAGAATCAGAAAAGCTAATTTTTATATCTTGTTTGTAAAAATGTCCATTCCTTTGAAATGGCTGTATTTATTAAGACAAACAGTTGCCTAGACACTATAATACCACAGAAGAACTAGTAAGTCCACCTCACAGTTAAGTTTATGACTCTTTTGGCCAAAGTAACAAGGAAGAAAAAAAGTTTTGAGTGGACTTCCACTTTAACAATTATGTATGCATATTAATACGCCAATCAATGCTTATGAAGCCACCATATAAATGATTTTTTTTTTTTAACAGGATCATCAAGGAAAATCCTTTACTATAAATAATAGTCTTACCTTCTGACTCCGGATTAATATGGTTTTATGCAACTGGGTTAGGATACCACATCAAAACACTACAACTGTCTTTTGGCTATATCGGTGTACTGAAATCAGTTGCATGAACATTAAATGCTCTGGGAGAGGATTAGTACTTGCTTATTGATCAGTGGTTATGAACTCCATTCCTTACAGACCAGATTTTAGCTTTCTAAAAACTTGAGGCAGAGTAACCATCTAATGGAAGCAATACTAAATAGAGAAAAGAATGATAGGTGGTAATAAATGATACATTCTCTATGAATTTATTTTTTTTATTTTTTTCAACTTCTCTAGTATTTGCTCAACCTACTACACTGGAATCCTTGTTACTAGGTTCCAACCCATTTAATTAAAGGGCTATAAACCTCATAAGCTGGAGGTGAAAACCTTCCCCACCCCCTAGGAGGAGCGCTAATGAGAATGATTATGATGGGTGTAACCCCAACAGTCAGTTGGTAGCACTAAACACCAAAGCCAGTCCACAGGTCTGCAACTGAGATTAGAGCTTTACAGCTTTTCTCATCAAAATGCAACCTAAATTTAGAAACACACTGAAACCAATGGGCTTCCCAGGTTTGGTTATTCTGCATGGAAAAAGTTAAGCAGCAATGCTCACTTTTGTAGCGTCAAAGCGGTTTAGGGGGTACAAATGCTTAAGTCATTAAAATTCAGTGGAGGAGGTTTTCACTAATGTCATGTATATAAACTAAATTATCCCTTATGGGAATCCCTTTTCCTTCACACAAGATAGTAAATTGCATAGACAAGATAATTCACTATTTAAAGAAGTTATTAGATCATGGTTAAACATCTGTATATTGGGCACAGTTACACACCATAATACACAAGATTTTTCTGCAAAGTATATGATCCCTTTTTAATACTGCCCACTGTCTGGTACTTTGCAAAAACTATAAACACCTTTGAAGTCAACATTTTTGCATTTCTTGGTAGTACGAAAAGCACAATCAATAAAATCATTGTGAGAGATTATCAAACGAAGTGTGCTACTTGTAAAATCTGTCTGACACAGAATTGTGTAAAAACCAGATTGAAGAAAATAGGTCACCAGCACTCCATAAGTTAAAATGAATGAGTCCTTTTAATGGACAATGATGTCACAGAAATCCAACATGAGCCGACGTTTCGGGGCCACACAGGGTCCCTTCTTCAAGGCAAGAGATGTGACACACATCTCTTGCCATTAGGTCACATCTCTTGCCTTGAAGAAGGGACCCTGTGTGGCCCCGAAACGTCGGCTCATGTTGGATTTCTGTGACATCATTGTCCATTAAAAGGACTCATTCATTTTAACTTATGGAGTGCTGGTGACCTATTTTCTTCAATCTTGTGTTTTGCACAGTGCCATCCGTGAAGTTACTTCGAGCACCATTTATTTGATTGTTGGCCGGGACTGCTGAAAGGTGTGCGGAGGGCACCTCCATCAATTGTGTAAAAACCAAACTGGTATTTACTTATTAGAACAGAAAATGAGTTATGTGACTATAGAAGTGCTAGGCTACACAACAATAATATACCAAGTTAAATTTTACATTGTATAGTAAAAATAAGTTTTAGCACAGGAAAAAAATATAAAAAAAAAGGCGCATTAAAGTTGAACTCCAGAAAAAACAGCTAAATCCCCATATGAAATACATAAGCGAGAGCCGTTTTACCATCCAAATAATTTGTATTTTTGTACCTCCAATTTGGATATTTACACAAAAACCATCCGCGCAGCACTGTCTAGCAGGGCAGGAAACATGATGTTCCTCAGTGGGCCTGAACTGAACAGTAAATATTTGCTATGTTATAGGGAACATTTTGAAGTGGTTATTTTGCTTACACAGTGCCCTGACAAAGCTGCCATTGGTCTTGAGTTTCTCTTCAAAATTAGCAGTGCAACTCCTGGTATATAAAAGGTGCCTAGGGACGCATGTGCTTTCATCCCAATTGCATTATATCTGCACAGTGAGATCTATGGCCCTGTGACTCTGACTGTTAGCCTAATTTAGCGATGACCCTAAAAGGTGCTGATCACGGTTTTTCTTGCTGGAGGCTCTGTAATAAAGGAAGCAAAGCATTGTCTCTACCAAGAGGGCTACCTTTATTGAAAAAGTTGACAACTTTTTCAATAATCGATTATAATCGATTATATCGATTAGTTGTTGCAGCCCTACTCTACACAGAGATGCAGTTCAGTCAAAAATAGGAAATTATCAGCATCAGGAAGACCACAGAGAAACCTAATATACTAGTCCACTGACTTTCTTGCCCATAGCTTCCAGAGTACAAGTAGAATTGAAGCCCAAACTTTTTTTTTTTTTTTTTTTTTTAAATAGTTTTAGACAGAATAAGGGAGGGTTTTAACCCGTTAGCATTTTTTTTTGCCATGGGTGCCCTATTGGGGACATTTCCAAAACAGAAAGTGAGAGGAAACCTTCTAAAGCAAGGGGAATTCCTGGAGGTCAGCAGGGTCACCAGATCTAAAAACCCTATCAGAAGATTTCCCTATTCCTGTTCTGAGGACAACCCAAAATTTCTGAATTCTTTCACTTTCACCAGGACAAAAAAAGAGAGGGTCAAATTCTCTAAAGGGAACACAAGACAGCAATAAAAAAAAAAAAAAACTGACGGATTGGAACACCTTTCTCCACTCTATCCAAAACTAAAAGAAAACAGTTTTGGCTTCATTTGCACTTTCAGTTCATCCAGTTCTTTTTAATTACCAAAATGCAACGTTTCTCTTAAAAACAAAAAATTCAATTTCTATGCTCCAAATGCCTGTGTGAAGCCAGCTAACATTTTGAAAAAATGGCTGTGATTTCAAGGAAGGCTATCAGGTAAAGTGTGCACAGAGAAGAAATGTGGGCGAGTTCCTCTGCCACTTCCCAGTGATGTGTGCCTGCCGGTAAGTTACATCTCCTATGATTCCAACTTTTGCATATTATTACATGGGAAGGTTTTACTTCATGTTTTTTGGGGGGATGCTGAAAATATTGGGGGGATTTCAATAAAGGCTTAGCACCACTTCTCAGGCAGTACCGATATTTAAATGGTCTTGTGTCAAATAAAAAAAGCCCTGTCAGCAGTTTCCGTATCCTTACCAACATGTGCAATAAAATTCAGGTAGTTCCAAATTGGGCCCCTAAAGAATTTGTTGCTATAGATGCAACAGATTAAAAAAATAATTACCACCAGCTTACACATTAGAAAACTGAAGTAAATAAGATCAACTCTGATCTGGCATTTAGAGAGATGCCAGTGATTAGAGTGGGGAATGTATGTATTCGGAAACTATCATGAATGTGACAGCTTCCCATTCACTGGTTGCTTGAATGAGACAGCCGACAGCCTCTATGTAACCAATGATGTGGATGAGTGGGCGAAGCCTGATGGGGAAGCTGAGCGACTAGTTCTCCATCAGGTCCATCTCCCCTGTGACTGACAGTAGCAGGCTGGCTATGGGCTATGTAATCTGCCTGCTGACTATAAAATCTACCAATTGCCCATTGTTCATCAGCAGTTTCCAAAAGGTACATGAATCTGGGGCAAGCACTGACATTTGTCGTGCACATGGACAACAGATTTCTATAGAGTGTCATAGACTCACTTTATGAATTTTACTGCTTGTGTTTGTACAATCAATTTGTGGAGAGCTCTGTGCATCCTCCCCTCTAAAGGCACTCCCCAACTTTCAAAAGCAGACTTGTAGTAATATCAACTTCCATCTCATGCAAAAGTCATTATGTACATTTTTAAATGTACAATGCTCCATTCCCCAGGCAGAACCTCATTTTTCAGTTCTCCCACCCTTATATAGAATTAGTTAAACCTATATGCAACATGGTGACACAAGATTGACACATAAGTAAGCAATATTAAAAATAATACATATTTGCCATTGTTAGCATACACTTTTTCAGTAATATGATTTGCGCCAACAAGCTTGTCTGCACCGCACAGACTAACAATACTTGTGAGGACAAACTTTTAGGGCAAGTATGATGGTGATTGAAGAAAAGTAACTGTAGTTCTCCAAGTACACAAATTCATAAAAAAAAGTCCCTTTATGGGTTTCTGACTGCATGGTTTCTGCACTAAACATCCCAGAGATGAACACTTGCCCTAGCCAAATATTTTGCATAACCAACAATGCAGCAAGATTACTTAGAACTTCCCTTGGAGAACCAAAAGACTGTTTCCAGAGATATTACAGCCAGGATTTCTACCAAGATATTCCTACTGGAGTCCTTGAGAGATAAGCCAGTGTACCACTGAGCAAAGCAGAATCACCCCATAATTTACATGTCAGATTTAGGTGTGTTTGGGCTTTAAAATAATTCAGAAACCTTTGTCACATGCCGAATGCAACCTAGTCCTTTGTCAGTTTTTTCGCTGTCCATTATTATACTTCTATCTACGTAAATCCAATTCACAAGCATAAAGCAATAGACAAAAAAAAGCTGCTCTTTGTTATACAGTATACTGATTCAGAGCACAAATACATTATTTCTGTAATGTCATTTTGAAGACGTGAGCATGTATGGTAAAAGAAAACCTGTCAGCTTGCTGAAATTGATATTCATTAGGGTACTTTTACCTGAATAGGGAACATTTGGGCTTTCTGGTCTTTATCCTAGCCCCAGCTGGTTATGGTAGAAGGTTAAGACTTTACCATATTCTGTTCAATTCTGTTTCCTAATTAGTCCTATGAATCTATAGCTGTGAGCACCAAGTGTCCAGGCTCAAAAGAAACTAATTAATGCAAGCAAATTAGATCAACTCCAAGGATCCAACAGCCAAACTCTTAGTTAAATGCTCCTTGTTAATAGGAAGTGTAGCTGTCAATAACTGCTGTTGGTGGCTTTAATGAGGCCTGCTTCTTTCACTGAAAGTCATTTCATGTCTCTTTGTCCTTGTAAAAGCTGCTCCTTCCCCTTAAAAAACACCCTACATAGTAATGGTGGTGTTAGTACACTCTCTCTCCCTCCCTCCTCTCTTAATTCTGCTGATAAGCTGGGTTGAGATGACATTGAAAATCAAATGGAATAAAAGTTCACTCCCAAATTATATTTTACATGCTGCTGTAAAAACCTTGTACTAAATCGGCCTGATCCTTCGGAAGACAGATACACATCTTCTATGAATGATTTATTGTAATTTTTTTTAACTTTATAATAACTTTACAATATAAAAGGATAGAGCAAAGCTCTAATCTTAAATGACTCAAATATAGATACATTTACATATAGGTGCTAGTGGTCTGCTAATTTATATTCAACTACAGACTTTTCTTTTCCCTTTTCAGAAAACTAACATGAACAAGAAATTCAAGATTCAATATTTGGCTGCAATCATCTTTACAGAAAATACATACTTTGGAACAGATTTAGATAGTAGTTAAAAAAAAAGGTTTAACTTATTTTTTGAAGTGTGTATACACTGAAATTAAGATTTTATTGAAGTGTGTTTAAAATACTTTCAATTGCCAACATCACAGATAAAAATGAATGAGGACAATGAGGAGAGATCAAGAGATATTGGTAGCTGAAGCTATATGCAAATCTCAGTTTTTCGTGTAGAAACCTAACCATTTACGTAATCTGCTTCCTACATATCCCTAGTGATTAATAAAGTCCCTTACATTAAAGGGCAAGGAAGTCTTTTAAAAATAAAGGCAAACTGATCACTAAAAAGAAACAAAAATCTTGGAACAGATCGTTAATTCTTACCAGTGCCACCATGCCTCGCTCTAATCTTTGCTCTCTTGCAGAGCTCCTTGGGTCAGTATTATCTTCAATATGGGTGAGTATTATCTAACAGTTTCAGGAAAATGAGATGCCTGCATCCCCTACGTCAAGGGCGGACAAAATATAGCATTCAGGAGCCAATCTGTCCTGCCTGCTGTCTAGAAGCCAGCAGGATTTTTTTTTTTTGAGGAGCCAGCTCCATAGACAACAACTAGAGAAAATGCCAAAAGTTAGGCACCAGCTGCCCTATTCCATGCAGTGGTTCCACCCATCAGCTGCCATGAAATTAAGGTCAACTGAGTGGACTTGTCATAGTTGCAGGCCTAGGTTTTTTTCTGTCCATTTTGGACTAAGCTTTAGTGATTAAGCAGGCCACGTTTTGAGTACATGGAAGTATTCTTAGAACCATTGCCCTCATTGCTACAAGCATTACCATGATATAAACTAAATTTTTGGAATTATTATTATAATACAGGATTTATATAGCGCCAACAGTTTGCACAGCGCTTTACAATATAGGGAAGACATTATAATTACAATACATTCAAGACAAGATGGCAAGGAGGGCTCTGCCTGTGAGTGCTTATAATCTAAGAGGGAGGGGAAAGTGATACATGAGTAGGTAGCTGTGTGGGGATAAATTGTTTAAGAAATAGTTCAGTGGTTAGTTTGAAGTGTGATAGGTTTCCCTGAAGAGATGAGTCTTTAGTGATCGCCGAAAGGCAGTCAAAGTGGGAGATAGACTGACAGGTTGGGGTAAGGAGCTCCAAAGAATGGGAGAGACTCTAGGGAAGTCCTGGAGGCGAGCGTGGGAGGAGTTGATGAGGGAGCTACAAAGCAGGAGGTCTTGGGAGGAGCGGAGGGGACAGTTAGGGTGATACTCTGAGAAAAGGTTGGAGATGTAAGCGGGGGCAGAGTTGTGGATGGCTTTGTAAGAGGTTAATATTTTGAATGTTATCCTTTGGGCGATTGGAAGCCAGTGCAGGGATTGGCAGAGGGGGGTTGCAGATACAGAGCGGTTGGTTAGGTGGATAAGTCTAGCAGCATACTCTATAGCAATACAATAATGTTTGCATTTAGCATATTAAAACATTTTACACTACGTCATTGGTGTAATCATCATTAATGTTCTTCAAAATTAAATTCTCTGTAGAACAATTATCTGCTACACAACTGTACAGATATGTGCTCATATTTTTTTAATTCAGGCAATAAAGCCATTTAGAACCCTTAACCGCACATTGTTCATCAGGGGTCAGACTTTCTTTGCCTCTTTGAAAGGTCACTGCTCTCAAAGCCAGTTGCTTTTAAGGCACTGCCAGTCTGAATGTTTGATATTGTTTAACCTAAACCACATAAACGTTGCAGGAGAAGATACAACCATAATAAAGATTAATAAAACTCACCAGAACCTAACATTATCTAATATGTTAGTCTATAAAATTCTACAATAACGTTTTGTAGAGTTTAGTTACTTGAAAACAACTATATGTATATGCTTAGGAGTGTATATTTTTTTCCACAAAGACAAAGGATTAAAGGGTAGAATTCCTTGCACCATACATACCTGCTTAACTACATACTGTACAAAGACATAACAGTACCTCATGAGTAAAGCAAGAGAGAAATATGCCCTAGGTATCATGAAATATATTTGACAAAATGATCTTAGACACAACCTACCCATATTCTTAGGTTCTAAAGCCGCCAAGTATCTCACACTTCTCTTGTTACACCATATCTCATAATCGGCCATAACTATTCCCCTTAACTTACTCCCATCATATGTCATTTTAATTTGTCCTTGGGCTGTATAAATGCATGGTGTGGAGCTGAAAACGGGCTCTGTTCTTCACATATGGGTCTTTTCTTGTCACTTGAAAATATCCTAATCTTAACCCAGTGTAACCCTTGAGGGACACAGCGTTGCTTATTGGTGAAGTATTGTTGAACAAGTGCACGTTACTGAAACCATGCTTGACACTGGCCAGCCTTTGGAGAAGGTAGGCCTGAAGTTATATTGTGGCCAATCATTTCTACTAAATATCATTGAGTGCCCAGAGCAGTAGTACTATAAGGAAACCTGGGTGTTGTCAAATAACCTTTCTTCTTCTACCTACCAAAATAGTCTTTTTTGTTTCAAGGTGTAGCACATAACACATTTTGTCACCATAATTGTAAATGCTAGCTGGTCATATACAGTAAAAAAGGCAAGTGTGCCACATAAAGGTTATGTGATAAAACCGAACATGTGTCCTATGCTAAAGACCAAAAACATATCTGAAATCAAAATGAAATGATAAAAAACAGAAAGATCACACTATACACTCACTATTCTTCAGTGTGTCCTTGTTATTCACTGCTAGTTGATCTAATTAACTAAAAGAGGAAAAATCTTTCCACCTCAGTGGAGATCATTTTGTTAGACATGAACATGGGAGTAGGTCCTGCCCGTTTTCTCTTCCAAAAAGGAGCACCATAAATCTGGGTCCCTGTGTGTACCTCTTATTTTGTGTTTTGAGGTAATACCTGCATGCTCATAGTCCAAGCATTAGAAAAATAGCAAAGCTTCATGCCATTCACAAACCTATAATTTTCCTGGTAATCGGGCAGACCACAAAAGGTTTTAAAGTCTCCTCCCCACTTTGGAAGGTTCTCCAAAAAATGTTCTGCAGGGGATGATTGAGCTGAAAGCAATTACCCGCAGTGCTGTAAAGACCAAGTGCTGGCATATGGTACTCTTACACTGCACAGTACATCTCTGATCTGCATTAAGTACAGAGTTCATTAAAATAGCCCATAACAGTTATATAGAGCAATGTCTTGGGGTTATTCCCTTTGGTTATTTTGCCATATGGTTACATAATACATTATTCTACCTTTATAGTAACGCAAAACAAATAATCAACCAATCAAAAAAGTGAGTAGTTAAATGGTGATTGTCCTTTTTTTTTTTTTTTTTAATCACAAGTGACAGCTAAACAACTAAATTGACTGGAAATAATTTCTCTATGTAGTTTCACCCTTTCCATCTACACAGCAGACCTGACGGGGAAACTTCTAGTTCTAACCTTATAAACCTGACCACTCTTCAAAAAGTTACTACCTCATCAGCGGTAGTAGTTATGGATTTGATGGGCAACGGACCTGTTAGTACAGAGATGCCTATAAGGCTGCACATCATCAAAACTCATGTGGCCAAGCAAAAGAGGAGGATTGAAATGGTGGTGGGAGAGGGGGGGTAGATGACCAGTACCAATAGCTGCATCCAACTGTTGAACCTTAAAGCACTATCACCCATACTGACAAAGGTAAAACAGCATGAGAGAGATAATAGCAAAAATAAATAAATAGGTAGTTTAAAACAGTAAAACACCAGTTTGTAAAGGTCAAGAAAATGTGCGATACAAAGAGCAGTCCCCCCAAAATTTGCCATTTTAGTCCTCTATAAAGGATAAGATCCACCAAACCTGCTACCTCCTACCGCGACTTTTCTAATTTCAGCTTTACGGTGTTACGCATGTCACCTGTTCCTGTTACAGCATAGATAACTTTGGTTTTAACTAGTTTGGCTAACTGCAGTATAGTGTGACTGCGTTGTCATTCTAGTTTGTTACCTTCTACATGTTCAGCACATCGCACTTTGGATTTCTCTCTCATAATCATCGGGACAAGAACATCTTTTTCTACATGCCGCAGATCTTCCTCTGCAAGGAGAGGAAAACAATTATAGAAGCAACAATGCACGTGTACATATGGAATACTTTACATACACTTACTCTGAGGAAAGTTTGAGAACTTTTGGTATGAGTATTTCAGTAGGAAGCAACTAAAGGGAGCCAAAAATCAAGCAAGTCAAAGCTTAACATTTTTCATTATTTTTTTTTATTGCGTAGGAATCAATTTTCACCTTCTTTACTGACTGAATTTGTTAGGCTTTACTTTAAGACTCATACTGATGAAATGTGCTAGCACAGAATAATGATACAGTGCTCACATCATAAATACCTAGTGGCTAAATAACTCTGAAACAACAGGATTCACCACTAAAGGACAATGAATCCTGAATATCAATCAGCCATAAAATATAGTCGCAGTTAAACTGATCTTTTTTTCTGAGAAGGCATATACTCTGCTTGCTAAGGATTATTTTTACTGTAATTTCCATAAATATTCAGTGAAAATATAGTGATCATATATTATGCAAAGAGCCTGGTTAATAACGATTGAATTTGTTATAATGAACAGGGTTTTCCAAATTAACTGTTCTATAAAAATTAAAGTGAAATGCCAACACTTTATTTTATATTTAAAGTTGATCTACAAGCAGATAAATAAAAGACACAACATAATGACAGTTTATTAATGGTTTTTTTTCTACTTATGTTACATAATGGACAGAAAAAACTGCATCGTTACTTACCAGTATGGGAAATTTCATAACTCCTCTACAGCAACTATCACTGAGAGATCGCTCATTCAACCTGAATTAGACAGGAAGCACAGCTTGAAGTTTAAAAGCCACCTTCTCAGTACACTATAGATGTCCATAAAATTAATCACCCATAGCGTGGGATACACACCTATTGTTGAAGGGTGATTGAATTCTTATTTCATATTTTTAAGTAATGGTACACTCTCTTCCTCTACAGGGGTGTCATACTCAATTTAATCGTGGGTCGCATCAACATTATGGTTGCCCTCAAAGGGCCTGTAAGATTAGATACATTTAAATAATCTTTATTGCCTCTGCATTCGATTATCACTGGTTTTAGTAATAACTTAATGCCTAGATCTGAAAGTAGAAGTCTAGGAAATGGCCTGGTGGGTCAGATTCGGCCCCTGGGCCTTGAGTTTGACACATGTGATCTACAACATGCATGACATTTACTTGGGGGTAGAATAACCATCTGTAATGCTTGCGTCTGAGAGTAAACTTTTTCAGGTAACTACTAGGGATATTCAGACATCAAATCCCGTACTCGGTACAAGTACAGAAACTTTTTCAGCTACAAGACTAGAGAAAAAAAAAAAATCAAACGTTAGGAGGCAGCTGTCATTTTTAGGGGCATACAGAGCTCCTGGGATTTGTGCATTCCTGTTTTAATGCATAATTTTTTTTATAAATATATATAAGTGATGCACCGATACCATTTTTCCAAGTACTGATACTTGTCCAACTACCCATAGATACGAGTACTGATACATTTTGGTTTGTTGTCATGTGACAGTTTTTTCTAAAACAATACAGACTAATGATTTCAGGACAGTGGTGGAGCGCCAGAGCCAGGTCCCAGCTGCAACCACTGCGAACCTGGTAGTTCTAGTGAAAATGACAAGTATCGGCACTGGTATCTGTACATTCCTAGTAACTACCATGCACATCTCACCTGCTGACACTACACCTGCTGAAACATGCACTTTGAAAAAGTTGACAACTTTTTCAATAATCGATTATAATCGATTATGTCGATTAGTTGTTGCAGCCCTATCCAGGACACAGAAATACTCTGGCTGAATGGGCTTAAAACCTTTTGAAGAATCTTGCCTATGGCCTCATACACTGAAGCTTTACAAAAGAAGATTCTATATTTGAGTGCCCCCATACCAAGGCTGGATAAGTCCCAGGAGCCAGGAAGCCAATGCTCCCGAAAATTACAGTTTGCACCCACCTTTTGGGGTTTTCTCTAGCTGTCAATGAAGTTGGCTCCTGGATTGCAGACTGGCTCCAGAATTCCATATTAACTTGTCTAACCTATGTTAACAGAAATAGAAAGGACATGGAGAACGTAGGTGTGGTTGTCAATAAATCTCTTTGCTGTGCTTCCAAATTCAGGTGCAAGGAGCAATTTTTCAGTCATGGAAGTCATAGAGGGAAAGGGAGAAATGTTATTGTGATAAGCAGAAAAATCAGATTTTGGAGCATGGTCAAATGTATAGGTACATTTATGAAACATTTGATAACGGTTTTATATGGGGGTCATGTTTGACAAAACAAACCTTCCTGACTGGGGGTAAAAAAGTGCAGTCAGGGCCATAAAAGGGTGGCAGAGCATGTAAGCAATTTGTGAGTTTGCTAAAAGTCTGTAATAACTAGAAATGGCAGATAAAACCAGAAGTTGTGGATATTCACATAAAATAAATTGGCACGATTGGATCAAATCCAAGTTTATGTGAACTGGTTTCAACATTTTAGATTTTCGCAGACTCCTGCGAGGTCAGTCTACATAACTAAGCAATGTTAATTTTTGAAGCTGTCAAAAGGCAGATAGTCCGCAAGTCCAAAAGAAATAAGACATGTTACAGTTTAGCGATAGAGTAGAAAATGATGATTTAATTAACACATAACTTTAACAAGTAAGTTTACCCTGGCTCAGTTACAAGGTGACCCAGATCCATTAATTTCCATAGAGTGCGGAGTCAGCACAGCCCATCTAATCTAAGGTTGCTCAAATTCATTCCTTTATTACAACCTATTACTTGCATGCTTTAAAACCTGTGCCTGTGAAAATGAGGATTAAACAACTGTACAAGCAGAATGTGTTGATTACAGAAAGTCAGATGATGCTAATGAAATTTTAGTTTAAAGCCCGATTACATAAAGTAAGGACAACCATATATTCCAGATAGTGGATAAGCTTATAGTATGCTATAGGTCGGTGTGTCTTTAAATAAAAAAACTTTCAATTAGACATTTTTCTAAACTCACAATAACATATCCAGTTATATGTGCTACAATATAAGGTTTCCAAAGGCCATCTGGACTTGGATTTGATCCCTCCCAGCACTAGTATGTCATAGGAATCTCTTGGTATACAGTGGGAGTAAAATACAAAGCCTGGTCCAGAGAAAACTGAAGCAAAAATAGCGCAGAAACCAAAAGCATCCAGTTTAATTTTTGGCTTCATTTAAAATTTGAAACATGATTGGTTGTGTGGGAAAGCTGCTAAAATTTTGTTCCAATTTTCTTAAAGCTGAAATCCAGGCAAATATAAAAACACCAATTAAAAGAGAACTATGGGGTAAGTGTTTTTCCCCATAGTTCTCTTTAGGGTCAAGGGAGGACATATACTAACCTCCTCCCGTGACCCAAAGCTCAGTATATCGTGGGCCATAGACCGCAATATACTGTGAGCACAGCAGCCGGGACAGATCCCACCATTACTGTCGAGATCCACCCAGCTGCGTGAGTGACAGCTGCCTCTGCCTATCTAGAGGCAGAGCCAGCTGTGCCCGCCCCCTCTGCCTATCTAGAGGCAGAGCCAGCTGTGCCCGCCCCCTCTGTTCAGTACTGGAGGATCGAAGAGGGAAGGGGGGAATCCCTGCGGGCAGCGGTGACTGACAGACACGGATCGAGAAGTGAGCAGATCGGTGCACGTTTCTGCTCACTTCCCGATCGATAAAGCCGACCTGTGACAGTTTCTTTGTCACAGGTCGGCTCTAACTATGAGGATGAGTGGAAATCACCCACCTCATAGTTCTCCTTTAATGCAGCTGTGTATTGAATAAAATTGATAAATGCTTTTATAAATGTTGGTCTAAGTACCTGAATTTGACTCAATATCAGCTTGTTTTAGTTATCTGCACAGAGGAACTGGGAGAAGGGGCAGTAGTAGTGACCAATCAGGTGTGCTGCAGGCAAGTACACTGATAAAGAACATTCTGACAGGAAACGAGAACAGCCTGCAGAGCTGCAACCCTCAGTTGCTTCTTCACTGTCCAGAGCAGGGAGGTGACCAGGTTCTATTGTTCTAAGTCTATAAGACAAAAGTCAGGCCGCCAGCCTTGCTGTGTGGTTTCTTAAGGCTGAGGAAATCTCAGAACCAGATGGAAAGAAGTACAAATCCTCTGGCAAGTAAAACAGCACTATATGTCATTCAAATGTGGATATAGCTATCTGTCTGGATATCAGCTTTAAAAGGCACCTGAATGACACGATCTGTCACTGCTAACTGATCCTTTAGAAAATGTTAGCAGCAGGGTGGAAGTCTGAACCAGTGGCTTCAATCTTCAAGCGACAATTGTTTTGTTACAAGCAATGCTCAGATGTGAACATAGCCATAGAAATTAATGAGGGTCTTTTATTGGGGGAGGGGTAGGTCTGAAAATACAGAGGCAGTTGGATCAAATCAATGTTTCCCTTATAAGTTTCTTTTAATAATGCTCAAAGGAAAGCCTTTTTCCTATACCATCCTGAAGGATAATGAACACTACAGTAACATCAATTCTAGGCCATGACCAGGCCAACAAGGAATATACCTCCCAAACAATTGCAACTCTAATAGCCTGTATAAAAATACTAAGGTTGGAATGTGGTGATGAAACTGAAACCTGAGATAGGAGGTCCAGTCTTGATAAAAGAGTCACTTTCACCTTCTATTATTTAATTTTTCTGGTGAACTAAAGGCAATAGAAGAAGAGGCAGAAAGACATTGGTTGGCTGAAAGCTCAAAGGTTGCCTTAGAGCATCCATTCCTATGTGCTGGTCTCTCAGGTCCATAAAAAGAGAACAGCATGAACCTACCCTACCTTATGCTTGCTTGAAGTAAATAGATCAACTTGGTAAATGCCCCTAAACCTCATTGTGACGGAGGCGTGGGCAGAACAGAAAATGTGCAGAAATCAAGGGTGGTTCAGATCCGTGGGACAAGGGGTTCTTGATTAAGGGGTTCAACAGATTGTTTATAAAATGGGTAAGTCCACAGGGCACAAAGAAGAAATGTGGTAGAGCCAGGATTAGTTCTAGAGAGGTGCCGGACAGCAGAATGGTACAGCCAGACTGAATCCACAGGATCACAGGACAGATACATGATGCACCAAAAGGAGTAAATCCAGTGGCAGCAATCTGGGGTACAGCAGAGACATGCAGCAGAACTATGGGGCAGCAATATGGCACAGCAAAGAATACGTTTCTGGCCTCAGTTTTCCTACAAAAGTTGGTGGAGAATGCAGGTACCTAACATTATTTTATTTACCGGATCAGGCGGCTGGGCTCTGAGAGATGGGATGGACACTGCATTATAGGTAGGCTAGCCAAGTCGCTTTGTGACTCGCTACTATTATGTGACAGGTGACTCAATCTCTCTTGTGCAGTAATAGATTTGCTAATAACATTGTGTGTCTGTAAAAGTATGTAGCTTCCTGCGTGCTCGAGCTAATTCCAGTGTGTGTGTGTGTGTGTGTGTGTGTGTGTGTGTGAATGCAAGGCACGGCTGAACAAATATAAACTAATGTGAGATGATTCTGTAACCATGTCAACTTCTATTTCATTCACCAAGCTTTCCACTAACCATACTAATTAGCTACAGGAGTACGTGGATTGGAGACTGCTTGTTGTTCGAGCACTTAAGACACCTTGCCACTGGGAGAACATTCAGATTAGGAGAACTGTCTTTGCAGCTTGTGATGGTGGCACAAAGATGAATTTAAATGGTGGTAGTATTTTAGGGTCCTTGAGATAGACGAGGGAAGAATCTAAAGTGGGTCATGCAAACCTGTGGATTGTGTTATCTTGTTAGTGTGGAGGGACTGGCACAAGTCTTGCAGTTGAGGGGAATTAGGTGTGCACAATGTCTAGATTTTGTGCAAGAACATTGCCAAAAAGTTCTTTATATGATTGGACCTGCACCACTGACCACGCAAGACAAGGAACAAACCACTACAAACGTTTTAAGCACAAAAACACTTTACTTCCAATTATATACTCTCTGCACCACTATAAATGACACACAATCTTATTGAAGGATACAAAAAGTACTTTTTTTTTTCTTAAAAAGACAATATGAAGGAACATATAGGATATGCGATATGGGGCTGAGGATCTCTGCCTATGCCTCTCCATATAATATTGTGATATATTGTTGATTTCACATTTACATCATTTGAATTGGAGGAGACACCGCTGTGGCATGAGTATGTCGTTTAGAATTATCATCACATCATATGTACTGGGGGGAGGCTTACTCCATTCTGTTGCAATGTTTTGAGTTATTTCATTGCCTATTGTTGAGTGATATATTAATTTCTGCACCGTTACATTGCTGCCATATGAGTTTTTGTCAAGGTATGTCCCCTTGCAATAAGTACAGTGGTACCTCTGTTCGCGAACAATTCGGTTCGTGAACAGGAAGTTCGGCAAAATATTGCTTCCGTTCGTGAACTCCGCATCGGGTGACGAACATAACCGCAGCCATGTTCCCTGCTCTGACGCATGGCCGTGGCTTCCTATAGTCGAGATTGCGGTCTGATCACAGTTCGATTCGGTTCGCGAGCAGAATCATGGAACGAATTAAGTTCCTGAACCGAGGTACCACTGTATTTGGCTCATTTGCTAAACCAAATAGCCTCACATGCAGTGGAGGTGTGATCCATTTTATACTATCGCAGATTTAGGTCCATGTCCTTCTAAGGTTATAAATAAGACCTGGGTCATCAGCTCTGGTATCTATCTGAACACTGCAATTGCAAGTTTATTCACTGCGGATTTCTTAGTGATTTTATTAGGGAGCTAGGTATGTTTTTAAGTGTTTCATAAAAATGTTTTCTTTCATGTGCACTTTTGGTAATTTATTTACAAGTGCAGTACTACCTATTGTTTTGTTAAGAAATAAAGTATTTTTGCAGCCTTCAATAGGATTGTGTATCATTTATAGTAGTGGAGACGGTATGTAAAAGGATGTTAAGTGTTTTTGTGCATAAAATTGAAACAGAAAGTTTTGTCTTGGCAGAAGGGAGAAATATCTGCTGGAAGTTAGAGCCACAAGAGGTGGCAGCCTCTCCCTTTAAAATGCAGTGCCAGGATAGAAGCTGCTGGGAATACACCACTAATTTGTGATCTGTGAACTGCAGCAGACAAATTTGTTTCTTCTCGAGTGCCTTCCTCCTCTTGCTAAAGCTGGCCACAGACCTATAGATTATCTGCAGATTTTCTATGGTCAGATTCTTCCGTCTACACTAAACTGTGTGGATGGAGGAATCTCCCACTGGGCCAAGCTTCAGTATCTTGCTAGTCGGCTGCGCTGTCTCTCATCCAATCAGATTGTTCAGGTATTTTAACAGCCAGTGGGGCCGACTAGCAAGATACTGAAGCTTGGCCCAGTGGGAGATTCTTCCATCCACACAGTTTAGTGTAGATGGAGGAATCTGTTGCACTTTTTCCATCTGACCACAGAAAATCTGTAGATAATCTAGGGCTGCAGCTAACGATTATTTTCATAATCGATTAGTTAGCCGATTATTACGTTCGATTAATCGACTAATCGGGTTTCTAAAAAAAGTCTCCAGTGATGGACTACTAGTTTCTATTGAGATTGTAGTCCATCACGGGAGCAAGTTGGAGCGGTAGAAGTAAAAAAAGAGTGTGGTGTGCAATATAGTGACATTATACAGCGGCACAGTGCAGAATACCAGCAGCTATAGAGGAATACAGCAACTCGCAGCAATGGTACATTATACTATAATGTATTATTGCTGGGATCTGATGTATTCCTCTATAGCTGGTGTTATTGAAATAATTGATAGCCGACGAATCGACGATCGAAAACGCTGGTAACGTTTTCAATCGTCGATTTTAATCGACTAAATCGATTAACTGTTGCAGCTCTAAGATAATCTATAGGTTTGTGGCCAGCTTTAAACTCACTCCCACCCCTCCTTATCGATGAGGGTATGCTCTACACTGCACAGTGAATTTACTTCTGTGTGTATCTTCCAAAGAATTACTATAATCTTTCTGTTGTCTTACAGAGAAAGTTGTAAAGATGTGACGGGTAATTAATTAATGTGATGGTAAACAATATGGTTTAACCCCCTAATGACGAGGCCTTTTTTCCCCATTTTTGTTTACATGTTATAATCCACATGTTAGGCCTGAACATTACTTAAAACCCCAAACATTATATATTTTCTGAAAACCAAGACCCTGTAGAATAAAATGGTGCCGGTTGCAAATTTTTATATTGCACGATATTAGCGCAACCATGAAGGATCATGGGGAGGGCGCATGCGCAGTAAAGATCTTCGGCTGGGGGAAGAGGAGAGAAACAGTAAAGGTCAATGCACGCAGCTTATAGCGTGCACACGGACAGACAACGTGGTATACAGAAGACACAGCAGTCAGCGCTGGAGTGACCCCTGAAAACTACAGGAAAGAAGAAGATGATCGGATCAAGAGGCATCATTTAAGGTAAGTCCTTAGCAGCATTGGGGGGGGGGGAGAAAAAATTGTGACTTTAATGTCACTTTAAGTATTCCCTTCTCAATCCAAAACTAAAAAAAAAAACATTTTCCAGTTATCACTAGCACATGGAAGTGAGACATTTTTTTCCAATGTAGACATCTGTTTAACCACTTTTTTTCTTTTTTGCGCACACATGATAAAATCTGAATTTTTGGCTAGAACACAGCTTCAGACCCCCCAACCAATTATATATTTTCTGAAAGCAGAGGCCCTGTAGAATAAATAGATGCTAGTTGTAATTTTTTATGTCACATGGTATTTGCGCAAATGTTTATCAAACAAGTATTTTGGGCATAAAATACACTAAAACTAAATTTAGTGCACAGAAACAGAATATAATGTATAATTTTTTGTAAAAATATAAAAGATGGGGTCACGCCGGGTAAATAGATACCAAACATGTCAAGCCTTAAAATTGCGTGCGTCCGTGAAACCTGCAAAAAACTACAAAGACCAAAATTCCCCATAGCAGGTGCTTTAAACTCATCAGTTTAGTGCCAACAGTGATTGATGGGCCTAGAATTATTGCTCTCACTCCGACAATCGTGACGATATGTAAAGTGTGGCGCAACTGTTTTTGCACGTAGGCGCATCCGGCGCGTGTTTCCGTTGTATGCGAGTGGACGTGGGGGGCGGTAGACTTTTTTTTTTTCACTCAGCTTTATTGCTATTGCATAGGGGGCTAAAAACCCCCTATGTAATAACAACTATAATGTGACAGGTCCTCTTTATGGAGACATCAGGGGTCTTTCAGAGATTTGCTTCATCAGCTTCTTCTTCTGGCTCTAGGAGCCAGAGAATGTGCCCAGTGACACCGGAAGTGATGTAATGCTGGAAGCCGCTGATCTCTCCTCTGATCTATTAGGGAAGACCCTCCACGGCAGTCCTGGGCTCCACTGTCCCTTGTGTGAGCCAGGGACTGCCGTGGAGGGTCTTACCTTTGCCCCATTGAGAAGCATTGGAGAGCGATATCGCGCGGTAATGTGAACTGGGCCTAAGATCTCACAACTGGGCCTAAGATCTCACAACTGGGCCTAAGATCTCACAAGATTTTGCAGATTTTGCAGTTTACAGATAAGCATTCCCAGCAATACACTGTTGATGTAACCTTTCCAAGATGCATCACTTAGGCATGGGCTACATCACTAATGCCCAAGAGGACCAGGAAGTGTAAAAACAGTAATTGTAAGTAAAAGAAAAATGTTTTAACTAATAAATGTAAGATGATTTCACATCAGCATGCATAGCTGAATGCTGATGTGATTTTTTGTTAAAAGGGGTAAAGGTCCACTTGAAGCCCACGTTGACACCTGTGCAATCTGAAGCACTTCAGCCATTGCTGACAACGAATGACAAAAAGGAATCCCATCACTTTTATGGGGCCTGTTTACACTTATGCTTTGCGCTGCAGTTCGGCTTTGAAAAGGGTGCAGATTAGGCTGGGCTTGTTGTGAATCCAGTTCGCCCAAGCCCGCTCATATCCCTAACCAATACCCGGTCAATCAGCCTCCCAGCTCCTTTGTGACATATAGCTGTGAAGCAGGCAATGCGCCTTCTCGCAACTGACTGGGTCCGGAGGAGGGGGTGGCAGTCACCGTTTTGAGCAAACTCATGCGAACTGGGTTCACACGAAGCCTGGCCTCAATACTAATGCTTCTTTCGGTGTAACACATGCATTTGTAACCCCATAGGCTGTAATGGAAGTGTATGTAAAATGCATGAAGAATGCACGGCTGAAAAACACATGTGAAGGCAGGGGCACAGGTGTAAAAAGAAACTTATCTTTAACACTTATTCCTATGTAAATATATATATATATAATCAGTGTGGGGTGTGCAGTGAGGTATAGAGGTATACTAGCAGAGTAGCAGCAGGCCTTATAAACATTGCATCACACAGCTATCAGAAAGTCCTGCACTTTGTTTACACACTGCCTTGCCTGAAAACACTGCTTCCCATTACACGTCAAACCCTGTCACATTAAGCACACAGCAGAGCTTACCCTCTTTGCCAGAGTCCATGACAAGGAAGACACACAACACTACCGCCTACGGAGACTTCACTATATTACAGCACCCCTACACATGGAGAGGAGAAGCGCACATAACCTTGCTGGGGTCACACTACTCACTGGCCGCACATGTACTTCCGGGGCAGAGAAAGAAAGGATGCTAACAAATAAGACATCCCTGCATCCCTTTAGATGATCGGGCGCCTTCCATAGTGTGTAATGGCTTCAGCTGTTTTTTTAAATGACAGCAGTAATGGGTTAATGTGTGAGTAAAGACTCACTTCTCTGCCAGAATCACTAATCTAATGTAACTGAGAAAGTCTTCGCTGAATGGTCAGTAGGTCACAGCGTGGGCGGAGCTTGGATCGTGCACGGCTGAAGAGATGCCAGGGATGCTTTCTGTCATGTAACCAGCTTATTTTACTACCTGTATGTACGGTAGTTTCCTGGACTCACTTTGAGACTTTTTTTTTAATTGGCATGAAGATGAAAATTCCTTTTTTTTTTCTTTGACTTTTCCATTTGCCAGCAAGTGGTCACTCTTTTGATACTAAGCAGCACTTAAAGCGGACCTTTACAGTCAAAAATAAAATTCTACCGATGCATCCCTCTATGTATGATGATTAATAATAACATAGCCATGTCGGGTGTAAAATGCTGTGATTTTGAAATACACTTGCAGAACATTCAGCTCCTGCTTTGAAAGGACAAATTGGCTACAGTTTGGCAAACTAATGCACTAGGGTTGCCACCTGTCCAGGATTCACCCGGACAGTTCGGGTTTTGAATGCTGTGTCCAGGTTTCATGGCAGCAGAAACCCGGACACAAGATGCCAGGCAGACAGGGGCAACCAAAATTAAGATAGGGGCCACTGGCCCCCCACTGAAAATACTCTCCACTGTGATATTTATATATGAATGGGCGGCGCTATTTACATGTGAATAAGCTGTGACTTATTCCCCCTAAAAAATGTCCACGCGTTGCTAGAGTGTTCGGGTTTCACTTGAAGAAAAGGTGGCGACCCTACAATGCACACTGGGATTGCCATGTCATCAGCAGAGCATTGCTGGGAGATCTCATCTGTAATCTCACGAGATCTCAGGGAAAGGCGTTTTCCTCTCCTGAGATGTGCATGGTCACATGTCTACAAAAAAGTATGGACACCGGCACTCCAAAGGTAGAAGTACGTCTATTTATTGACGCATGTGCAAAACACGCTCATTGCGATGTTTCGGGGTCACGCAGGATCCCCATAATTAGGCAGAACAAGTGGATACGTCAATAAATAGACGTACTTCTACCTTTGGAGTGCCAGTGTCCATACTTTTTTGTATTACTGGACTATAGCCATCCGTCGACTGCCGATGCACCAAACCATTCTTATTATGGATAAGCGGTCAGGAGTGCAATGGGTATATGGATTGTGGTCACAAGTCTAGTCACATGTGCCAGTAATCCAGGAAGTAAATGGAGAGCTAATAACCTGCCCTTAGTTAACATGGCCACTGTCAGAAGACGGAATGAAACGAGAAATAAGGTATGCAAAGAATACAAAGCCTGCAATTATCTAGAAGTATCTGTTTGTAGATTGTCATTACCAAACATTCCTAAAGGTGTAATATACAGGGGTACAAGTAGTACTCCTAAGAATGAGATCCTAATAGGTTGGACTTGATGGACTAATGTCTTTATTCAACCTCAAATACTATGTAACTATGTGTGTTTGTTGCTATTTTAAAGATATGGGTAAAGGTCCGCTTTAACAATTTTGTATGCAATGGTCCCTTAAAGTGGAACCATGGCCAAAATCAAAAGGGAAATGATGCTACCTGTCACTTGTATTTAGGGCTTAGTCGCACCATTCACATGTTAAAATGTTCCATTTTAGCGTGCGGCTTTTGCTTGCTGGGTGGCAGTGGTGTGGTATGGTTTACTTTATTATTACTCTATTGGCAGTGTACACTCCAGACACAGCAGGGTGGTGTGCTGTGGTTCAGTGGCCTGCAATGCCATCCAAAGCTGAAAAATGCAGCATGTCTCCAGCACAGCCCTGAGCTAGAACCTGACCCATTGAACTATCTCACAAAACAATTACTTTTAGTCCCTGTTCGCACCTAGGTGTTTTGATCGCTCAAAACGCTCAAAACACAGAATCCAATTAATTTCTATGGCCCCTGTTCACACCTGAGTGATTTGTCCCAAGCAGAAAAATGCCTGTTGCTGGAAAAAATACTCAAGATACTTTTTGGCAGATTACAGCACTTTTCGGTCCCATAGACCTCAATGGGGAATTACACTGATTTTGCAGAGATTCCTTCTTGCCTATTGTGTCTCCCAGACGAAGGAATTCCTGTTGTGTCTCCCAGACAAAGGAAAAGATTCAAGACAGGAAGTGAAGGGAAATCTTCTTAATAGAACACAACCCCAATGAGATACTGACAGAGTATGAACCTTTACCTACACAATCTAAATCTTAATTTAAATTTTAAAAAAAAGTTTATCTAGCCAATCACAGTGATCACAGTGCTGTTACAGCCATTGATCCGGCTTGCAGCTCATCACACTGAGCTGAGCAAGTCGGATCAGTGTGCTACAAAGTGATTAAAAGGGGCCTATTCACGAAAGAAACGAAGGATCCAGCCATAGCTTCGGCTGATCCTTCGGCCGCCGGAGTCCTTCGGTTTAGTCGAACCGAAGGGCTGCTGTACGGGCTATTCACTATAGCCCGAATAGCAGCTGAAGGCGGCCAAGCGGCTCAGCCAAGCCGAAGGCATATGCTTCGGCTCGACTGAGCCGAAGTGACAGCCGAAGCGGGGCAAACGCCCTGACGAAGGCCGGCCATTCGTCCCGCAAATGACAGCTGGACTGAGCCAGCCGTGATCTCATGGCTGGCTTCGCCCAGTTGAAATGACAGATCAGCGTCCCCAAATGACCTGGGGACTCTAATCTGTCATTAAACAATAACAACTGGGCATTGTCGGCAGAAGACTCTAGCAGGTGCCGGCCAATAGGAAACAGTTGGGCGGAGCTAGCTGTCACTGCTAGCTTTGCCCAATTGTTTTGGGAGTTTTTCCAATATCTTTATTTATTTTCACTATTAATTTAAATTTTTAAACTATTTTCACTATTGTCTATTCTGCTCGGTACCCCCGCTAGGCGGCATTCAGCTATTCACTCACTGCCGTTCGGCTCCTCTAAGAATAGAGACGAACGGTAGCGAGTGAGCTGTCGGAGCTACAGCTCAGCTGATCCAGATGTTGGATCGGCTGAGTCGAAGCCCTTCTGCACTTTGACTCAGCCGAACATGCAGAGCATGTTCGGCTGACCGAAGGCAGGGGAAGGCAGCCGATGGATGGCTGATTTCACCCAGCCGTACTGAGCCGGAGTGAATAGCCGAACATTGTTCACCTCGGCTGGGTTATTCACTCGGCTGCCTTTGGCAGCTTAGTGAATAACCCTGAATACAGTGTCTCCTCAGAATATTAAGTATCCAAAGCCCCTGTGAATAAAAAAATTAACCCTTTAGTGTCCCCCCAGTTTAAAAAAAAAAGTCAAACAGTTTTAAAATGTTTTTTTTTTTTTGAAAAGTAAAAACGGTTCTGTCTTGGGGCCATTGCTGCTCAAACTGTTTATCAATGATTGTAGGACTGCTATTAATAGAAATATTTCAGGTTTTGCTGACAACACCAAACTTTGTAGGGTAGTAAACCCAACAGAAGTTATAGCAATATTATAGGAAGATCTGGATAAAATAGGGGGGTGGGCATCTACATGGCAGATGAGGTTTAATATTGAGAAGTGTAATGTTATGCTTTTTGGAGTTAAAAATACGAAAGCGAGCTACTCATTTAATGGGCATCCCACTGGGGGAATAAAAAGTGGAAAAATATTTGGGATTCCTAGTGGACTGTCGCCTTAGTAACAGCATGCAATGCCAGGTAATAAGGCAAGCAGGGTACTATTATGCATAACAAAGTGAATGTACTGTAGAGATAAATCCATAATTCTGCCCCTGTACAAAACACTGGTCCGGCCACATCTTGAGTATGCGGTTCAGTTTTGGTCACCGATCCACAGAAAGCATGTCCTTGAGCTAGAGGGAGTCCAGAGAAGGGCGACAAAGCTAATAAAGGTCCTAGAGGACCTAAACTATGAGGAAAGACTGCATGCATTAAACTTGTTCACTCTGGAGAAGAGGAGACTGAGAGGGGACATGATATTAACGTACAAATTGTTCTGTTGTAAAGCCGACAGTCGGCTCTACAAGATTAAACAGAGTCCCCGTGGCAAAAGTCGCCGGGAGTCTGTTTAAACAGCCCCGATGCTGGCGACGTACACTGTAAGTCGTCAGTCACGAAGGGGTTAATGGTCATGGGATAATCAGTAATAAACTGTTTACAAGAATATAAGAGGCCACCATCTGAAACTGGAAGAGAAAAGGTTTAATCTTAAACAGTGAAGGGGATTCTTTACTGTGAGAGCTATAAAATTGTGCAACTCCCTTCCACAGACAGTGGTATCAGCTGAGAGCATGGAATCATTCAAGACCCGTCTAGATACTTTTCTCATTCGTTGGATCGGTGGATCGGTGTCTTTATTAACCTTAACAACTATGGAAACTATAGTGCAAAGCGGGCTATTAAAGTTAGGAGACAAACATACTACATTCTAAAATTGTTTCACAGTAAAATTGTATTTTACTCGTATATTTTGTGACCTGTAACTCCCAAAATAAACTGAGATCCCAGAAATATGATATACCCTATAAATCAGGACACATAAAATACTTTATTATGAATTACTTTCTGATAGCTACACTAATTATGTACACATTATTATTGCCAAAAGTGTGAAAATTGTTCTTTTTTTTTTCTTGTATTTTTTTATAAAAAAGAATTTATATATATGCATATGTCACATCAAATTAAAGCATATTTTGTCCTTTTAAAAAAACGGTATATAATATGGGTAGCTGCAATGAATTAGGAAGATGGAAATTATGGTTAAACAAATACATGGCAAAAAATGGCAAAATTGCTCCAGTCCCCAGGAACTAAAAGATTTTCTGAAGCTGTGTCACTAAGGGGTTAGGATGGTACCTACTTCTCTAGCAAATGGGGAGAAGCCAATATGCACTTCTGAACCCAGCACTATGAAATATTTTGTGTCTGTTCCCATCCCTCCGTATACATTACTGTTTTTTACCCATATTCTGCATGTTTAAAGTGACATCACCCCCCCATTCTGCTTTAAGGACTTACCCTAAATAATGCCTCTTGATCCGATCTTCTTCTTTTTAGTAGTTTTCAGGAGTCCCTCCAGCACTGGTGCTGCTTTCCGATCCAGTGCTGACTGCTGTGTTTTCTCTGTCCCATGGTGTCTGTGCACGCTGCCAGGCTGCCTGCATTGACCTACCCTGTGTCTCTCCTCTTCTCCCAGCTGAAGATCTCTACTGCGCATGTGCCAGCCCCATGATCCTTCAGGGCCACTCGAGAATCTTCATGTCTTCAGACGGGAGCGAGCGGTGGAGACAGAGGTAAGTAATAACCTGTTTGGTAAGTTTTTCATTTTTTTATGTTTTTGCATATGTCCACTGCTTGCTAACAGTAGATATATGCAAAATAAAGAAGGTTTAATTGCACTTTAATTGTTATTGATGTACTTTTTTCACTGTGATTTTCCTTCCTGTGAAAAAATAGTACCTTTTTTTTTAAACATGAATAAATCAAGGATAGTTGAAAGCAGCTTATGTAACCCATAGGAGTAATTTAAGGCTTATTGCACCCCTGAAAGCTGACAAAACATTCTAATTTCCTCTTCCCCATTGACTTTAATACCTTTAGGCAAAATGGAGAAAGTGCTAAAATCTGCTGAATTTTTGGAGAAATTTTGGAGAAATTTCACTCATTCCTATCAATTAGTTTTTATAATATAAAGCTGGTGGGAATTACTGTGCATATGGTCATCATAAGGACTAAGGTAGCTGATCTGATAACATAGTAATTTTCACTTCAAATATGAAATTGGGCTCAGAGGGATTCCAAACATTTCTTGTGAATCTGAATGGGTAATTAAAGTGATCTCCACCTGGGGTGAAAATTACCCTTTCTTTAGTAAATCAGCTAAAATTTGTTAACAGGCAAGGTTTATATGTTTATTAAAATACCTTAACTTTATGTTATGTCACCAGTCCATGTTCTAGTGGTACTTGCTAGTTCTTCTGTAACAGTACATACCATATATGTATATCTTATAGTCTTATGTGCACCTTTCTTTCTTATAAATGTAGCAAATGATATTTAAAATAACAGCTAAAATTAGTTCTTATTTATACTTAGTGGTGATCAGAATGGTTCACTTAAACTACACTTTGCACTGAATTGGGTTGATCCACAGTGAGTGGCTATTGACTGCTGATTGCTAATCTGCCTGGGCAAACCAAGCCCATAATCTGTGAACTGAAAATTAGGCCCTGTACCAGTTCTCTTCAGGCACCATTTTTGTCCGGGTTCAACAAAGTGGTAAGTATTGACCCCCAAGGGTTTGATAAAATGATTAGAGGTCAGTAAACATTTTGGGGTCAATAGGTGTTTGATAAATGATGGAAGGACGATTGGGCTCAATTCATCTCTTGAGTTCTCTGTACAGCTCTTCATCAGTCCCAAGTCCTGAAGGTGAGGTGGTTATTGCAAAGACAATTTTAGCCAAAGATATATGGCCAGTCACCAGTAAGAATGGCCTAGAGTTATCTCTTATCAGTTGTGTGTTGCTACTGGCCTTGTTTACCAGTGTGCTTTGTTTGTGTATGTGTAACCTTCTACCCTCCCTTTCCAAGAAAGATATTTGTCTACGTTCACTTCCAGTACTGTGGTTATTCCCCTACCTTAAATTCTGTTAGACAGTTAGTGAGTGCACCTTCCTTAATCTCTGTTGGAGAGCCATTGAGTAAACCAGTCTAAAATTCTGTTAGAGAGCCAGTGAGTACACCCATAGCAATAGGAGTGTTGCCAAAAAGATTGATTACTGTGCATCTACTAAGATTTCAGCATTGTAACAAACATAATGGCAGCTGCTGATATCAACAGGTTGACAGTATTCACAACAATATTATTATGATTATTATTATTAGTAGTAGTAGTAGTAGTAGTATTATTAGTATTATTATCTGTACTGTTATTTAAAAATGTATTTATTAAATAATTTTGGTATAATAAATGTTTAAGGGGTTAATGAACAATCTGAAACTTTATAAAGGGTCAATAAAGGGTCAATGAACTGAAGAGTGCGGGGACCCCTGATTTATAGGAAGCGCATGGTCCACCCCACAATTTCAGCTCCTCATCATTTACTGCTGAGCTGTACACAGGAAGCAGTGGGGATCCTACTTGTATTGACTGGAGTGAAATGCAGGAAATTATTCGTTTAAATTCCCATTATCGTAATGTGAATGAAAGTACAATATTTCCTTATTATTCTAAATGCTTACCCTAATAATAAAGCAGATCAGTTCCCAGTTAGGGTATTGACATTACAGAGAGTGCAGTGACAGTTTTCAGTGACAGTTCAAAAGGCCTGCTTTACTAGTTTACCAAAAGCTGGGTTGATATTCACCATCCTAGCTTCAGTAAATGTTAGACTTTGCTCCACGAAATCTGCCAAGGATCCCTCCCCACTAGTCATATGTTTAGAAAAAAATAGTAACTCACATTTTAATTAAATGAATTATTCAGTTTACAAGACAAATACTAGTTCTGGAACTCTCAATACAGAATTCATTCCAAAGCTCTAGTCAAATATCCATATTGTCATTTGATTAGCTAATCATCTGTTTTGTGAGGTGTGAATGTGTTTTTACACTTTTAAGACAGTGTTAACTATGAAACTATAGATAACAACAGAGATTAATTATCTGTTGCAGAAATCCCACACCTTTTGGTTATCAAAAAAGAAAGAGAGGTTATGGCAGCCTACAGGTGTGATACTTGATTAAAAGGATTTTTTATTTAAATGGCGCCTTTAAAATACGTAAACTTGACATTGCGCCTTTCATATTTTTTCAATAAATATTTGATCTACAATTCAAAATTTTGAGATATATTGGGAAGACCATTCAAGTGAGCATTTATTTTGTTGAATACAGCAGTGGGTATATTGTTTATTTGTGCTTTAATTTCTGTTTTCCCAGTAAGAACTACCTGCTTTGTTTCTGGACTAGTTAGATTCAGATGTGCACTGCCTGAATGAGCAGAATGAAATGTTAAAGCTGATTGGTGGCTGAGAAGTAACAAACATGTCTTGTTTAATCCAGAACTCCTGCCAGACATCTCATTTTATAGGTAAAATATTTAGCGTTGTTATTCTTCTTTTCCATCCTTTAGGATGGCTGTCAGAGTCTTGCAATGCCTAATGGGATTTCTAGTTGTGCCACAACTGGAGGGCCATAGTTTGACTACTTATGCCTTAAAGTATAACTATGGGCAAAATTAATGTTGCCAAATATATATAATGCCATCTGGCACATTTACAAAGCAGTTTTTCCCCCACTGTAACATAGTGGTATTACTTGTTGATCCTGCCAGTAGATTGACATTTTTCCATGTCCTGTACACAGCAGTTACATGATTGGGACAAGCTATATTACAATTGTGAGGGTGCTTACAATGGTCAACTTTTATTTATATGGCTTAAAGTATTACTAAAGGCAGGGTGTTTTTTGCCTTAATGCATTCTCTGCATTAAGGTAAAAAACACCCAGTACCTTAATGCCCCCTTCCCCCCGTCCCCCCTCCACTTACCTGTCAGCGGTCTTGTCACCTCTGTCAGTCACCGAAGCGATCCTCCGTCCAAACTTCCTGGTTGCAGGGGAGGAGATTGGGGGCAGAGGAGCCACAGGCTCCTTTTGCCTTCAATAACCTGTTGGGCCGAGAGGAGGGGCTATGGACACACACAGCCACTTGCAGGCACAGCCAGGAGTGAGCACGCATGGGTGCCTCCACAGCAGCTGCTTAGCTAATGGTGGCACCCATGTAGGAGGCGGGGGGAGAGAGCTGCGGTGACCCACTAGAGAACAAGGAATGCAACATTTTTAATTTGAAGGTTAGCTGGATTTGGCCTTTGATTTGGTTGTCTCTTACATAAAGTCCATTTTAAAATCTAAGACTACCCTGGAGTGACAATGCTACTGTGTGATTTCACTGACACCCTGGAGATGAAAAAATAAAGAATCTTCTGGACAGATCAACAGGTAAGAAAACTTTACACGGGAAACTGTGTTAGCGTTGGTGACAGACTGCTTCATATATGCTATACTTTTATTTTGCTCATAGTTAAACTCTAAATATACTATTTACCTACTAAAAGTGCCACTATAGCACTTAATTTTTGGCCAGGATTAACCCTATAAAGTATTTTCTTGCTAATGATCAAACAATAGTTTAATTAAGGAAGTGACGTTGCCCAAAACAGCTGTTTCTATTTTCCGACTTATTCCATGGTGGAATTTGGTTGTGATGGACAGTGCACTTAAAGTGACACCAAACTCAGGAGTGAAATCTTAAAAATGCATTCAATACTTTAACTATTAACATAAATGTTGCCTATTTCTGTATAAGGGATTGAGCTGTAAGCTCCTTTACCCTGAGAAGCTTTTTTTGCTTGTGTAGCGCTCACCCCCGAAGGAGCCGCTGGATGAACGGGTCTTCCATAGCCTGTCTAGGGATTTTAGCAACCAGCTGCCCCAATAGCATCTACCACCCTTTTCTGGTGACCTATAAGACTGAGATCCAGACTGTAGATATAATGCTGATGGAACTTTATTGCAGAAGTTCATAATTGTGAGAGAGGGTTTAGGGCTTCAGACATCCATGACAAAAATAGGCACAGAACACAGACTCACCATTCCCTTTCAATATTCCACAGTGTAGAATCAATAAGAGCACAGGCTGACACTGGGTACTAGAGGAACAGCTGAACAGGGATAGGCATGAGATCTTCAGCAGGAGTGACACTAGACTTGCTCCTGAGGTCCATTCCAATATCAGGCACTTCCGGCAGGCATCCAGCTTCTCTTCCTCTATCAGTATTAGGCCTCCTCCAGGCTTGAGGCCTAGGCAGCATTTTCTGCACTTGAGGATTCCCTCCCCCAGGCCAAGCCCCATTGGCTGTCCCACACTGCAGCAGGGTCACACCCCACTGAGGCAGGTACAATCAATGACAGAACACCTGGAATTAACCAGATAAATGTTAACTATAATTAAGCTAGACTGACTACAGCTCTGGCAGCACTAAATTTCTTCAGTGTTTGACAACAGCACTCATGTACACGAGCACTTAGGTACTTTTTGTTAGTTGTTTCTTGAATCTATAACTAGATTAAATAATGTGGGCCTAATAGAAAGATTGACACTGCTCTTCCTTGGCTGCAGGGGGAAAACCATGAACAGGTGGCTGCCAGCTGCAGCACGTCCACACTGCAGCAATCATTGTTATCAGGATGAAAGAAAAGTAATCCGGCCACACTCAGTACCTGGCTTACCGATAGTTTATTGTAGCAAGTACAGATCACACAGCAGCATTAATCCTGTCTCAGGCTTGCCCACTCAGATGCGTTTCCCCCTCTCCAAGCTTAGCCATAGAGATCTAAGACTAAGCCCACATAGGGTGAAATGGGTCAGTTTGGGCGGGCCTGAGGCGGGACTAAATGCTGCTGTATGATCTGTACTACCTACTACCTATAAACTATAGGCAAGTGAGATACGGAGTGCGGCTCGATTCCTTTTCCTTCATCCTGATAGATTAAATATTGTTTTTCATATCTACTTACATTTTAACTTTTAAACCCCTTAACTCCCAGAGTTTATTTCAGATTTTGAAGATGTATCAATTTAAATTACTTTTGGATTTGTAATCTATCTAAGCATACATCCTTTTTTTTTGGACAGGTCAGGCTTTAATTTTGTAGCATATTTGGATTTATATATTTTTATTTTATAGGAGGGAAATATATGTGCTCTAGCTATATTTCCCCAATGTAGTGCCTGGATAAATAACATGATCCCGTTATTGACACCACATTATAATCATTATACAGTTCATACTACCAGGATACCACATGCCAAGAGCAGTTTTCTATGTAATGTTTGTATTGCAAAGCCCTTGGTCAAAGATTGCCTTTCCCCTTTTTTACATTACATAGTTACACAGATGAATTTGTGATGCATTACTAACTGTAGCCTTCTGCTTTGATCCCCCCCGCCACTGGAACATCCAGGTATAGGGGAGAACATACTATACCATGTACCTCCCCAGAATGCTGCACTTAGGATCTGAGCAGCAAATCACTAGGCCCCAGTGTGCAATTATAGGGTACTGATTTTTGGTTGGCAATTGCAATGAGTAATTTGTAGGGGAGTGGTGGAGATTAGAGTAATGAGGGAGCCGAGCTGAAGGCAAGTTTAGGTACCAGAGACAGAAAAGGAGTGGGTTTGGGCTTTAATTCTTATGACATAGTTGCATAAAAGAAAAGGGGAACATAGACTAAAGTTACGAGTATCTCCTTTGTCCAGCCTGTTCAAAAACTGTTTATTTGTATGTGAGAATGACTGATCTACCAAAATGAACAGTATGGAGGTATTACCATTTTACAGCAACCCTGTAGTGAGATTGTGTTCCACAGATGAAATAAGATCAAGCGGTGGGTAGGGGATAAAGAGGTGTTATGTGCTATCATATACTTAAATATCTGTAAGTGGTAATTGTTGTACAGAAATCCTGAAGAAAGATTGTGTTCCATGGGGTAGGAGCTGAAGTGGTATTGTGTTCTGTCAAATACTTAAAAGAGAACTATGGGGTAAACTTTTTGTCGCATAGTTCTCTTGAGGTTCACGGAAGGACATATACTAACGTCCTCCCGTGACCCAAAGCTCAGTATATAGCGAGCTACAGCTCAACCCTGCAAGGGTAGCCCCACTGCAAGGGTTAATTGGAGTTGTTATTTAATCCGAAAGTGTCCCCCCAATGTACTTCCTTTCCTCTACCAGATGTCATTGGTTGAATGGTGGCCAGGATCATTTCACTCACATTCTTTGATCATAGGCTGACCTGTATCTGCCTCAGGTTGAGGCTGGATATTGAAGTAGAAGTGATAAGCTAATATCTCTATCACTCTGCTTTCTCCTTTTATCAGCATACTCCTTATCAACACATTAAGTGATTGCCTCTTTGTGCTGCTTCTTCTTTACACACTCCAGTCCTGCTGCACAGTGACTGCAAGAGGCTGATACCAGGGCATATTTAAATACTTATGCTGCTTGCATTTAAAATAATACATTTATTGATATCTGTCTAGAGTTCAGCTTTAAACTATATACCAGTAGATATACTGGTAAATATACCATTAAACAGTTTTTTTTTTTTTATTGAAATGGGCTTCCAAATATGGCAAAAGAAATTTAAACTATCCATGTATTAAAATATGTGTGTATTTTTTCATTTGGAAAATTGAGTAGGATAATGTAATGGGAGCTAATTTTACCTAATTCCAAGTTTGCATTCCACACCAAGCATTTCTGCCTTGAACTCTGCCAGCACTGGTTTGCCTGCCAAAGGTTTCCATCCAAACATCTAAATAAATATTTTTAAATTGTTATAAGCCATTGTGCAGACACGTGCACCGTGCCACATTAATATTAGCTACGTTACCAGAATACTGGAACTGCTGTACAGCTGTTTGGGCAGCTGAAGACAAATCTCAGACTCACACTTAACAGAAAACCCACTTCTGATGTCTTAATCAGAGATTCTGATGTATGTTAGCTAATTGCATTGCAGTCTTCAGATTCCAAATTTAAACTTGACACCTAGATAGAAACCTGAGAAACAGGATATCAGAACGGAGGAAGAGAATCTTCCTGACACACTTGATATGATCTGAACACGTTCTGCCGTCTTCTTAAGTTATTTAACTCTTAAACTGTCATTAAACCAAAAAAAAAATACTTACCTTATGATGTACAGAAAATGTAATATTTGAGCTTGTATTTGTCTATTGGTAATGCAGTTGTGTTTAATAGACAGTATTAGTCCTTTAAAAGTCATCAATACCAAAGGATTAGCTAACATTTTATAAGTAAGGAAAACACCAGAGATTATTGATACAGTGAATATCTGATTACTTTATGGGATCAGGAAGGACTATCTATAAAAATACATCAAGGCAACTGTACTTGAAGTCCAGTTGCCTTGATGTATTTTTTACAGGTGTACCATGACCAGGATGAATGAGAACCTTCACCGGCATTTTCTCCTATTGGAGCAATAGAACCATGCTCTTTAGGGTTTTTTGTTGCCTTTCTTTGGATTAACTGTGGGTAACTGTGGACATAGGGCTCTGTTTTTTGGTAGTTTTTCCTTTCTTTTTTTCCCTCTGTAGGTTGAACTTGATGGACTTGTGTGTTTTTATATCTGACTAACTATGTTACTGTCTTCTAAGGATGTTAGTTAGGCCTTTATTGACTATATATGACTATAAAAGTTATGTTTTTGATGTAGGAGCCTCACTAATAATTGTTTTATCTAAATCTAACACCTAATATAGCCTCATTAATATATATATATCTATCT